>NW_024081624.1:658103-688093 GCF_003009895.1 Hyaena hyaena | reverse complement strand
ATGGGCATGAAGGAGGGCACTTTGGGGATGAGCACTGAGTGTTATGTAGAAACTAATTTGACAATAAACTATTTGTAAAAAAAAATAAAAATAAAAAAAAATAAAAAATAAAAATAAAAAGTTTAAAGTCATCAAGCCAAGTTATGAGCCTATCATAGTAATTCATGTGAGAGATGAGGCAACTATAGTATAGATTATACCTTTTCAACAAAGGCTTTATCACCCCCAAGGGGACAATAACTGGTTCTTGGCACAGAAACCGGGTGTGAAAAATATCTTTAAATATTTAATAGTTTGGAATAATATTTATGATGATAATATTTGTAACAAAATATCATTTCTTAGTACTTGAGTTTTGACTTCTCCTATTAGGGAGAAATCAAAGTTATTTTAATTTTAATTCAACTAATTCATTAATTGAGATTTAATTTAGTTTTCTCTTTAAACACGTGAGCAATAAGAAAAGGTTAAGAGACACTGGTCTAGATCTAGAATGGACTTGGTTTTGTTAATGATGTTTCTTTTATATATTTAGTAATGAAGATTGCCTTTAGTGTCTCTGGTTTCCAATTTTGGCATTCTTTTCCCTTTCTATTCTGCCCCTGATTCCAAGTTCTGATACACAATCTTTTGGTGGCTGAGGAAAATATCTGCTATATCAATCATCTCTACCTTAGAAAAATTTTAAGGCAAGATTTGTCTTTTGCAGATATATCTTCATTTTAAGTCTTTTATCAAACTTTGGACTAAAAGATGTTGCACTATCCCATGGGTTCACTCCTACCAGTTTCAAAGCTCTCTTTGTACCAGTGAGTGAGTAGGCATTCTTCCACAAATGCCAGCTGGTCACTGCCCTTTCTACAATATTTAGATTGCATTGCCCAAATGCCAATACTCAGGCTCCAAAGAGCATTATGGCCAACAGGGAGTGGTTATACTGGCAATGGTTAAAACTCATTAAGCTCTTACTATGTTCCAGGCACTGTTCATATCACTGCCCATGACCAAGTCCATTAATCCTCAACAACTCTATGAAGCAGGTACTAGTATTATCACTCTACTTGATAAATGAGAAATATGAAGCAAGAGAGATTTCATGCCAGGTCACACACCCAGCAAGTGCCAGAGCCAAGGTTTAAATCCTGCTATATTGACACCAGAGCTTGCTTCCTGAATCATTCCATGATACTACCATGGAAAATGTCTCAGAGCAAGGACTCTGGGTCTGGCAGATCTGCACTCAAATCCTGTCTCTATCATTTCCCACCTGGTGACCTTGAACTAATTACTCAGCCTCCCTGAACCTTAGTTTCTGAAGTTTTGTTATCATATGATATAGATAAGATTGTGCATGGCTGAACAAATCTGAACTGAAAAAATAATCAGGATCAATATTGCCAAGAAGTCAATCTTCCTAACTCTCATCTATAGATCCAGTCAAAATCCCAACAAGCTATTTTTTGGATACCAACAGAAATTATAAAGTTTATATGAAAAGGCAGAAGACCTAGAACACCCAACGCAATGTTGAAGGAAAATAAGAAGGTTGGAAGACTCACACTACCCAACTTCAGAACTTTCTATACAGCTACAGTAATCAAGACACTCTGGTATTGGTGAAAGAACAGACACATAGATCAACAGAACAGAATAGAGAGCCCAGAAATAGACCCACATAAATATAGTCAGCTGATCCTTGACAAAAGAACAAAGGCAATATAATGAAGAAAAGATAGTCTTTTCAACAAATGGTGCTGGAACAACTAGATGTCCATAAGCAAAGAAAAAAGTGAATCTAGACACAGACCCTATACCCTTCACAAAATTAACTCAAAATAGATCAGAAACCTAACTGTAACAGAAAACTATAAAATACTAGAAGGTAACATAGAAGAACATCTAGATTACCTTGTGTATGATGACTTTTTAGAATCATGAAAGAAAAATTTGATAAGCTGAACTTCATTAAAAACTTCTGCTTTGCAGAAGACATGGTCAAGAGAATAAAAAGACATGCCACAGACTGGGAGAAAAATGTTTACAAAAAACAGATCTATATGATAAGGGACTGCTATCTAAAATATACAGAGAAATCTTAAAACTTACCAATAAGAAAATGATCTGATTTTTAAAATGGGTTGAAGACCTAAACAAACACCATGCCAAAGAAGATATGCTGCTAGCAAATAAGCATATGAAAAGGGGCTTGACATCAAATTATATTAGAGAACTGTATATTAAAACAACAACAACAACAACAACAAAAACAATGTGGGGTGCCTGGGTAGCTCAGGCAGTTGAGTATCAGACTCTGGATCTCAGCTCAGGTCTTGATCTCAGGGTCATAAGTTCAAGCCTCAACCTGGGCTCCACGTTGGGCATGAGGCCTATTTAAAACAAAACAAACTGCACAAGGATGTTTATAGCAGCTTTATTCATAATTTCCAAAATTTGGAAGCATCCAAGATGCCCATCAGTAAGTGAATGGATAAATAAACTGTAGTACATTCAGAAAATGGAGTATCATTTAGCACCTAAAAAAATGAGCAATTAAGCCATGAAAAGACTTCGTGAAAACTTAAATGCATATTACTAAGAGGGAAAAAAACTAAAAAAGGCTGTTTACTATATGATTACCTTCTGGAAAAGGTAAAACTATGGGGCAGTAAAAGGATCAGTGGTGGCCAGGGATTAGGAAAGATGGAATGTGAGCAGGTAGAGCAGACAGGATTTTTAGGGTGGTGAAACCACCTGCATGATACTATAATGATGACTATATGTCATTATACATTTGTCCAAACCCACAAAATGTACACCACCAATAGTGAACCCTAATGTAAACTATGGACTCTGGGTGATAATGATGAGTCAATGTAGGTCCTCAGTTGCAACAAATGTACCACTGTGGTACTACATGTTGATAATGAGTGAGGTGGGAGGTATATAGGAAATTTCTGTACTTCTACTCAATTTTGCTGTGAATCCAAAAGTTTTCTGAAAAATAAAGTCTATTTTAAAATAGAAGAAAATCAGGATAGGCTTGGAGATCAAAATGAGAAGGATGAAGGAGGAAGATTCTTCTCTGTTAATATTCTGAGCCCAAGAGTCCAGGGAAGCACTTAAGGAGTAGACAACAAAAAGATGAAAGCTGAAGGTAGGATGGTAGGAGCTACCCAGACACTGACTCTGTGTCTGGACTGACCAGACGTGCTGGTGACTGAGACTACTGAGACCTTTCCTATCACAGAACAAGCCCTTCCCCAGGGGAGGGCTCCACCTCTCCCCCTTGTCTACAGCTTCCTGAATATATGAGAAGATATAAAAGGGTACTAGTTAAACTTGTTGATTTCCTATTACATATAAGAAATAATATACATGATTTCAACATAGACAAATGACTATAAACCACTGAGGGGCTACAAGCATGAATGTTCTAAAAGAGTCAGGAACCAGGAAGCTCTTCTTCCTGGAATCAAATCCAAGCCGAAAGGTATTCTCACCTGGTAGCCTCAAGTACATCACATGATTCAGAGGTGCTGCCAAAAACCCAGATTTAAAAAAGAAGGAAAGAAAGAATTAAATGAGAGGAGGGTAGGGAAAAGAAACCAGAATTTCTCCCCAGGACCCCAGTAAAGGCATTTATTAGCCTCATCCACCCCACGGTACCTTAGAAACAAAAGGTCGCCATCCAAATGCAAACAAACTTCTTTCCCTGCTGTGACTGCATTTCATAATTCTTGCACTTCCTAACATGGAGCAGCTCCATCTATGAGATCATTTGTTTTCCCAAGAACTCAGTTACAGAGCTTGCCAATCATTCAGATCGCAGGCACCGGCCAGGAAAACTGTGTGAGGAAAGAAAAGCATTAAGCCCCTTACTGCTCCTCTCTTAGGTCAGCCAGAGCATTAGAATCCCATACGATTG
Organism: Hyaena hyaena; assembly: GCF_003009895.1. Classification (NCBI taxonomy): domain Eukaryota; kingdom Metazoa; phylum Chordata; class Mammalia; order Carnivora; family Hyaenidae; genus Hyaena; species Hyaena hyaena. The sequence continues at coordinate 684,168 of NW_024081624.1, read as the reverse complement.
TCTTTTCAAAAAAAAAATATTCTTACAAAGATAACAAGTTCCAAATGTTGTCTTTTCTTAAAGGTATGTTTGTTTCAAATCATATGTTTTTAATCTATGAACAGCCCGAGTTATAATTATTCCAATTCTATACACTATCCAAAAGCCAAGAGATAACATGCAGAAGTGATGAATGTGTTATTGGTGATATATAGAGTCAATCTGGTGATTCAAGACATAAACAGAGCCACACGGAAACAGAAGAAATGGTGAACAACATATCCAATTTGCATTATGGCTCCTCCTAGAACAGACCAGTCTCAGGCCCTTTATTTGAGGAGCAAATGATCCCTGCTTTGTGAATAGACTCTGGTGTTAGTCATTTATACCTTAAGGTGAATTTGAATTAATCAACCCCCACACTCTATTTGTGCTTGAAATCTTGTCATGGGGGGCAGGTTTTATCTGGTTTTTAAGGGAATTTGAAACCTCAATGAATAGATGAAATACGTGTAGAAAAATAAGGGACTGGGAAATCACAATATGTTTAAGAAAAAAAGGATTCACCAAGAGTGTTTTTTTCCTTCTTTTTTTTCTTTCATAGTTTATTGTCAAGTTGGTTTCCATATAACACCCAGTGCTCATCCCAACAAGTGCCCTCCTCAATGCCCATCACTCCCCTGCCCCTCTCCTCCCACCCCCATCAGCCCTCAGTTTATTCTCAGTATTCAAGAGTCTCTCATGGTTTGACTCCCTCCCTCTTCCCAACTATTTTTTCCCCTTCTCCTCCCCCATGTTCCTCTGTTAAGTTTCTCCTGATCCACTTATAAGTGAAAACATATGGTATCTGTCTTTCTCTGCCTGACTTATTTCACTCAGCATAACACCCTTGAGTTCCATCCATGTTTCTACAAATGGCCAGATTTCATTCTTTCTCATTGCCATGTAGTATTCCATTTTATAGATAAAGCACATCTTCTTGATCCATTCGTCAGTTGATGGACATTTAGACTCTTTCCATGATTTGGTTATTGTTAAAAATGCTACTCTGAACACTGGGGTACATGTGCTCCTATGCATCAGCACTCCTATATCCCTTGGACCTAACCAAAGACATAAGAGATCTGTATGATGAAAACTATAGAAAACTTATGAGGAAACTGAAGAAGACACAAAGAAATGGAAAAGCATTGCATGCTCATGGATCAGAAAAATAAATATTGTTAAAATGTCATTACTACCCAAAGCAATATACACATTCAATGCAATCCCAATCAAAATGCACCAGCATTCTTCTCAAAGCTAGAACAAACTATCCTAAAATTTGTATGGAACCACAAAAGACCCCGAATAGCCAAAGTAATATTGAAGAAGAAAACCAAAGCAGGAGGCATCACCATCCCAGACTTTAGCCTCTACTACAAAGCTGTCGTCATCAAGACAGTATGGTATTGGCACAAAAATAGACACATAGACCAATGGAATAGAATAGAGAACTCAGAATTGGACCCACAAATGTATGGCAAACTAATCTTTGACAAAGAGGGAAAGAGTATCCAATGGAAAAAAGACAGTCTCTTTAAAAGATGGTGCTGGGAGAACTGGACAGCAACATGCAGAAGAATGAAACTAGATCACTTTTTCACACCATACACAAAACTAAACTCTAAATGGATAAAGGACCTGAATGTGTGACAGGAAATCATCAAAACCCTAGAAGAGAAAGCAGGAAAAAACCTCCTTGACCTCAACCACAGCAATTTCTTCTTTGACACATCCCCAAAGGGAAGGGAATCAAGAACAAAAATGAACTATTGGCACATCATCAAGATAAAAAGCTTCTGCATGGCAAAGGAAACAATCCATAAAACTAATAGGCAAACGACGGAATGGGAAAAGATAGTTGCAAATGGTATATTAGATAAAGGGCTAGTATCCAAAATCTATAAGGAGCTCACCAAACTCCACACCCGAAGAACAAATAATCCAGTGAAGAAATGGGCAGAAGATATGAACAGACACTTCTCCAAAGAGGACATCCAGATGGCCAACAGACACATGAAACGATGCTCAGCGTCCCTCATCATCAGGAAAATGCAGATCAAAACCACACTGAGATACCACCTCACACCAGTCAGAGTGGCTAAAATGAGCAAATCATGACAATAAACTATTTGTAAAAAAAAAAAAAATGAGCAAATCAGAGAACTCTAGATGCTGGAGAGGATGTGGAGAAACAGGCACCCTCCTACACTGTTGGTGGATGTGTAAACTGGTACAGCCCCTCTGGAAAACAGTGTGGAGGTTCCTCAAAAAATTAATAGAACTCCCCTATGACCCAGCAATAGCACTGCTAGGAATTTACCTAAGAGTGTTTTTAACTGCATACTGCTTATAATGCTTACTAAAGGGCTCCTTAGACTTATAATCAGAGGATCTATCACAGAATTCATTTCTTTTGTCAAATCTCATCAAGCATCAGGCTCCTATAAGGGGTTTTTGTTTGTTTGTTTGTTTTGCTCTTGGTAAGTACTGCCCATTTTTCAATGCATATTTTTTTGGAGAAACTAAAACAGTGATTGGGAAGACCTGGATTTATCTGACTTCAACAATGAGGTTTAGGTCATTTCACAAGTCGCTAAATATCAAGTTATAGATACACATAAATTATTGGATTTAGTGAAATGCTATAAACAATTAGACTACCTCACCGGAATATCTTATTCAGTACAAACCACTGAAAATAGGTATTTTAGAAAGCTCAAAGAAGAAAGACCCAAAACATTGTCAAGATAGGACTCTGGCATCTCAGGGATCTTCTTCCCCAGTTCAGACACTTTCCCTCAAACTTGAACCCCTACCTTCAACTAAATCAGTCCATACTGCACCTGGGCAGCTCAGTCAGTTAAGCATCCGACTTCAGCTCAGTCATGATCTCACAGTTTGTGGGTTTGAACCCTGAGTCGGGCTCTATGCCAACAGCTAGCTCCGAGGCTGGAGCCTATCTCAGATTCTGTATTCCCTCTCTCTCTGACCCTCCCCGCTCACGCTCTCTCTCTCTCTCTCTCTCAGAAATAAATAAAACATTTAAATTTTTTTTTTTAATCAGGCCATACTGACCATGCTGGAATCACTTCAGATTCATTTCTGAAAAGGTGTTGTTTTTCTCCAAAAATAGGAAACAGATATTGTCAAATAGGGGGGAAATACCTCCTTCCTCAAGATGGATGAGCAATCTCACCTACAAATGAAAGTGAAAGATTTTATAATTTTCTCTTTTAATTTAACTGAAGTAGGCCTAAAATTCACCCTGGACAATGAAGGGTCCAGCACTCTCTTATTTACAAATGTACTTTTGATAGGCATCCGGTGCCAAAACTCATCTCTCTTTTTCATTCTACACTGAAGACCAAAACCACAGTTGTGAAAAGGGAAATCAATAACTAACTGGAAAACCTTTTGAGGAATCAATTTTACTTCAAGAATGCTATAAATCTTAGTGTATTTCAGATTGAGCTTAAAATATATCATATCTCAGAGTTTGATGAAGGAAATGAGATTGATAAATAAAAAACTCCTTGATATTATGTCCATGAGAAGAAGAATTCTGACTAATGTTGTTCATAAATATAATAACCACAGCCTAATGCTAAGCATCAAATTTCCAGGAAGAGTAGTCACAATGAATTAGTCTATTCTTTAGGAAAGAAAGAGAAATAATTTGTAAATACATGTTCCAGAGAAAAATCAAACCATTAATTAAAGTAAGATATCTTCCCATCCTGACACTAGATGACTAAAATAAACACTAAAATGTTCCAATAAACTGTATGCAATGATGAACCAATTTCTGAAATTATTACAAAAATTTTATTTTATTCCTACACAAATACTAATAATATTTATTGAACACCTTCCATATGAAGAATACAGTCCCAGAGAATGCCACATTTCAGAGGGAACATAAAATAAAGCCCTTCCTACTCTCAGCAATAAAATCATATACACCCAAAAACAAACTAAAAAGTTATCAAGCCATTTGGTAAGGTATCAAACCCCTTGACCTATTGGAAAGAAATATTTTCTGAATTCAATACAATTTTTCTGCTATACAATATACAAAAATAAATACAATTTTAAGGCTAAGTTCTCTATGGCTAAATTGGGTTAAATGTTATTTAGTAGACATTCTGCACTCCTTAATAGATTTGAATAACTTGTACTCCAATTATCTGCACATTAGCTTTAGTTTACATGGAATTCAATCATGTGTACGTGGAGAGCCTTCCTAAAATGGCGAAAGAGCAGTTTTTTTAAGTAGGTAAATATTTCCTTTTAATAATTTCTGTACATTTTATTTTGCTAATAATACCTCCTTCTTACTAACAGCTTGGAAGCAAATATAAGCTTCCTTATAATCATTCTAATTTTCAAATTACTAAAACTGTACAATAAACAGCAATTTGCATAAAAATCACACATAAGAGTAACTTCCTTTATAGGAATAACACTAACAATGAATCTTTTCTTCTGTGCTTATTATGCACCAGCCACTATGCTAATGTGTACACTGAGCTCACTGAGTTATCAAAACAACATTTTCAGGAAGGTATTCTACTGCCCCATCTTTAAACAAGAGGAACTAGCAGAAACTGGGAATTTACACAGTGTTATACTGCCTGCCCTCCAGTTGAGAGATACAAACTGTTACTATCTTCATTTGTCACTTTAAGGCACAGTCTCAGCACATTTAAATAAGAAGTGAGTGCCCATGAGGCACCTGGGTGGCTCAGTTGGTTAACTGTCTGACTCTTGATTTTGGCTCAAGTCATGATATCATGGTTTGTGAGATCTAGCCCCACATCAGGCTCTGCACTGACACAGGGAGCCTGCTTGTGATTCTCTCTCCCTCTCTCTCTGCCCCTCTCCTACTCGTACATGTGTTCTCTCTCTCTCTCTCTCTCTCTCTGTCAAAAAATTTTAAAAAAAAAGGAGTGCCTGTGAAAAACATCACTGAAACACTTTTTACTAGTACATACAAATAGAACCTGATTTTAAATAATAACACTATTACATCCTGTTCTATAATTTTTACAGTATGACCAATCTAGAAGAACATATTCCTGGAAATAGCTCGACTGGAGATGACCTTCCTGACAGTAGCATCATTGTTTGCCCAGTCTTCCAGCCTCCTAGTGTCCTTTTCTTCTATTCTCTGATGTCACTATGGTTCATACAGTCACAACCCCATGCCTGGACCATCCCAGCAGGATTCTCCTGATTTTCCTGTTCAAACTTCCCTTTACTTACCTATTTTCTTCCTATTCTCTGCCTATTCTCTTATAATTAGTGTTTCTCTCTCCAAATCTGACTAGCCAAGTTTTCAAAGGTAAGCCACACTGGTTTCCTCCCACTTCCTTCCCATGCCCTACAGTCCTGTTCCTGCCCCCGTCTTTGCTTTTTCTTTGTGTCTCTTCTTCCTCTTCCCACCTTTAAATATGAATGTTTCCCAGACCCCATCCTGGCCTACCACTCTGCACAGTCCACACACTCCCTGGCCCAGTTCATCCACATATGCCAGTAACTAACTCACATTCGACTCAACAAGGCTCTGCCATCTGGATGTCTAATGGGTTCTTCACACTCACGATTCCCATCTGTCTGATACTGCTTCTTTTCCTATGTTCCCTATCTCAGGCAATGACACCTTCTAATGAATCCAAATCACTCGTATGACTCCTGACCTCTGCAGATTTTTCCTCCCAAATAACTCATGAATCCATCACCTCCTCTCCATGTCTATGACCACTAGGCTAGTAGGTGCCAGCAACAAGCCTCACCAGGACTATCACAATAACCTCCCAATGATTTCTCTATTTCCAGTCCTGTCCCTCGGAACACCATCCTCCACATTGATGATGGATTATTTCCTAACATGTAGAGCCTGATTATAACAATCTTTTGCCTAAAAGCTTCTGATGGCCTGCTATCACCTGCCCTGTCTCAGTAACATTCCTATCACTTCTCATGGTACACATTACATTTTCACAGAACCAAACCCATGTAGGATCTCCTTGGTCTCCAGTGTTTTCAGTGCCTTGTTTATACTGTTCCTCCTACATGGAATGCCCTCCCCATTCTTTGTCCAGTGTGCCAGAGGAGACTGGCAGTAGAGTCAGGGGAAGCTTCCTCAATGAAAAAAAGATGTCTTTCTAATAAAAGAAGCATGAAGTGGAGTACCACACACAAAGGCCTAGACACCCACTCCATGCCAACATAAGTTAAACTCTCCTTGCACAATTATGGTTTCAACTGACCCTGTGCATAAACCATCTTGCTCTGAAAACTATCCTTTATGTGTCCATTTTATTGCCATGTTTCTAAATTCCCTGGAGACAGACCATGTTTAAGGCCACTTCATATTCCTGCCATCCACCCAAGTACAGCACTTGACACATGGTAAATATCCAGTAATTGCCCACGGCTGTAACCTGACAATACCCATTGACAGGAGTATTCTGAAACTCCTGAAACTTTCTGAAAAGTCTATCTGTCTTGTTTGTGAGAAGTCTGTCTCCGGGATTATGTCCCAGAGACATCATGTTTATGAGGGGAAAAATGTGCATTTGGATTCGTATAAAAGGTAAGGTTTAATGGTTAATATTTCATTCTCTGACCTAACTCTCTACATACATTAACTCATTTTATCCTTACAACAAGCTTCTGCAGTAGTGTTATTGTTGCTACCTCACAGGTAAGGAAGTTGAGGCACAGAGGTAGGCTGTTCATTAAGACAAAAGTCAGTAACAAACATGTGAAAAGATGCTCAACATCACTCATCATCAGGGAAATACAAATGAAAACTACAATGAGATATCATCTCACACTTATTAGATGACTAAAACTAACAACACAGGAAACAATAGATGTTGGCAAGGAGGCGGACAAAAGGAAACACTCTTCCACTGCTGGTGGCAATGTAAACTGCGGCAGCCACTCTGAAACAGTACGGAGGTTCCTCAAAAAGTTAAAAATGGAACTATCCTTCAACCCAGTAACTGCACTACTAGGTATTTATGCAAAGGATACAAAAATACTGACTCAAGGGGTATGTGCACCTCGATGTTTATAGCAGTATTATCAACCATAGCCAAATTATGTAAAGAGCCCTAATGTCCATCAACTAATGAATGGATAATAAGGGGTGAGAGAGTATTACGCCAAGTGAAATAAGTCAGTTAGAGAAAGAAAAATGCCATAGGATTTCACTCATATTTGGAATTTAATAAACAGATAAATATGGGTTGGGGGAGGAGGAGAGGCAAGCCATGATTGATTCTTAACTATAGAGAACAAACTGAGGGTTACTGGAGGGGAGGTGGGTAGGGGGATGTATTAAATGGGTGATGGGCATCCCACTTGTTGGGATGAGCACTGGGTGTTGCATGTAAGTGACGAATCACTAAACTCTACTCCTGAAACCAATATTACATCATATGTTAACTAATCAGAATTTAAATGAGAAGTTGAAACAACTGAGAGAGAGAGAGAGAAAAACCAGGATATGCAATCAGGCAGCCTGGTTCCAGAGGCTCTGTTCTCCTCAGGGCATCAGGGGCCTGCCAGACAGTGCCCAGGGCAACTGCTAAACACTCACAATATTACTGACAGTTTTAATCTTAAATCCCAATAGTTATAAGGCACTCTAGTCCCACCCCTCAAAATATACTATTATCTTTTTAAAAAACATGAAAAATATGTAAAATTAAAATTATTATGTTTAAATACATTTTCTGTGGAAGGATTTAAATAAAAATTTTATTTTTTATAAAAAATATTTATATTTTATTGTGATTACCAATAAATTAATTTGATAGTAATTAATCTAATATCTTCCTTATTTTATTGTGATTTATAACTTTAAGAGAAAAAAATTGAGCCCTTCAGTAGACAATAAGAATAAGCTTCCATTATGATAAGATTAGAAGTATCATAACATTTAATGGCTCATCAAACTTATAACAATGAATTATATATGTGGAAGAATAATTTGAATAATTTTTTTTATTTTTTTAATGTTTATTTAGGAGAGAGAGAGAGAACAAGCAGGGAAGGGGCAGAGACAGACAGAGACACAGAATCCCAAGCAGGCTCCAGGCTCTGAGCTGCCAGAACAGAGTCTGATGTGGGCTTGAACTCATGAGCCATGAGATCACGACCTGAGCTGAAGTTGGACACTCAACTGACTAAGCCACCCAGGCGCCCCTTATTTGAAGAATTTGTAATGCATGGCCTCCATCTCCTGCACGTCCTTGTTTTCTAGAGTCCCTGTCACTGCCAGTCCAGACAGCCAGGTGCTCCAGCCTCATACCCTCAGAGTTGAATTGCTACTGCAAAGATGTAGAAAGTTACTGATCAGGTTTTTTTTAATATCCACTCATGAAAAACTATACATATATAATATATATGTAAGCCATAAAAGTTTATAATAAAACCAACTCCAACATGCCCAACATCTAGTGATCCAGACTCAGTTTTTAAGGTTCAAATACAACTGTGAATCTTTAGAAGAAACAACAGCTTGGTGAAGAAGGCCTTTGAGCTGAAAAATCCTGAATCTTTTGCATTGTTTGAGTCCTGGTTTGAACAATAAGCACGGAAGTAACATTGGTTATCATGAGTTTTTCAGTATAGATTCAATACTGATTCCATGAGGCAAGACTAGAGAAGGATTAGAGAAGGGCAACAAGAGTTAGACTCTGATGACAACTTCTAAGAATCCTTGGGCCTGTGTCCCCTACCTGTTAAGCTCCAATGCATGGACTCCCAGCAAGTTCAGGAGTCCAAGGGTTCCTTCATGGAATCCTGAAAAATGATGGCATGGCCTGGGGAAAGAGGCAGAAGAAAACATGACTAGGCTGAGTTTTAACCTATGATGACTGTATTTGCCTGGCATTTTCTAAGATTTCATTTTCTCCAAAGATGTAGATGGAGACATAGAAATAAATTCAAGTGACAGGAAATGAAAGTTACTTTTTTTGTACACCTGAGAATGTGACTAAGATATGTGCAGTTATAACATATATTGGTAAAATATTTTTTGAGTTTTACTCTAGAGACATATACACACCACTTGGAAATATTGTATCAAGTGGAATGTATAACGGATCAGGCTAACAAAGCAAATGAATCTAAGTCTCTCTGCCTTTTGTTAATGCAACACATTTGTCTGAGAAAAGAGCTAATGGTTAGTTTGTTAACCAACTATTGAGCACTGTGGATATGGACGGTTAGAATTATCTACCCAATCTCTCTTTCACCAATATATTAATATAATCTTTGAAATGCTTTCCAACACTGGGATTACATAAATCTGCTATCCTCTGTTCAAGAGGGTAATTAAGCATTTGGGGAAAAGTCTCTTAACCCATTCTGTGGCATTTATTCCTCACAGTTAACGCAGGAAAGAGGTGAAGCTCTCCTCCATTCCATATATCATAGGCTCACAGCCACCCATTCTAAACCAACAACATTCTTTCAATTTGTAAGACCACTTAAATTCCCCATCTTCTTACATAACCTCGGGGAAAAAAGAGGGATCTAAAGCACAGAACGTAAGCATTTCCAGCCAATCTACCTCTAGGCAAAGATCATGCTCACAATAGGAAACTTCAGACAATGAACAATCAACTCTTAAATGAGTTTGGCCCCTGGTATGCACTTTGCTAGAGCCCTCCAATACTGGCCTCTCTTTCAAAGGATTTAATTGTGTGCAGTCATGTAACACCATGTGCTTAAATTTAATGTATTGCTCTTACAAATTTCCAGAACTCAGGCACCATAGCCTCACTTTGTAACCCATGTGTGACAAAGTGTGAAAAGTTTGTGGGGGGATTGAAATCAGAAAAATTGGAGTTGAAATCCCAGGCAGCCACTGACCTAGAAAAACTTACACTTTAGAGAGGATGACAGATATATACCACAAAATTTCAATACAGTGCCATGAGTGCTTTGACAGACATAAATACATGATGTTATGAGAGCAGAAGCAAAAGTGTCGGGGGCAGGAGAAGTGTCAAGAAATGAGTATTACAGAGAGGATGCCTGAGCCAAGTCTTAAAAGAGAAGTAGGAGGCTGCCAGGCAAAGAAAAGTGCTTATTAACTGCTAAACAAGGAAGATCAGTTACACCATGCACATGGCTACACAAGGAAAGTACACATCATCAATTGCTGTGAAACAGGCATGAGAATCAATCCTGAAGAAGCATGTATCTGGTGCTTTTGATGAAAAGTGTAGTAGAGATCTCAGGGGGAAAGATGAAAGATCAGAAAGACCTATAGGTATAAGAACCTTGTCTCTCCACACCATCCATCCACTCAAACTATTTTTATTGGACAGAACTGAAAGAAACATTGTTGGCAAATAAAATACCTACCAGAACATTCTGGACTGCTTCACGCTGCATATATACCCGAACTTTGACCCATACAGCACAAATCCACATTCAAGTGGTTAAGGGGCCATATAAGATGAGCGCTTGTTATGAATGAAACTTTGGTGATTACATCAGCTATGCTAACCCAGAACAGCTGACAACTATTGCCAATATCATGCGTTCAGCAATCAGCAACATCTTTGGTACAGATGTCAGGGAAACCATTGTGCCAATTATGCTGTAATGATGAGAGTAGAGAGCCTGGCTAGGGAATTCTCATTTCATGTCTTCTTTGAAAAAGCATCTCTTAGAACAGGGCAATATACAATATATACAGTGTATCCTGTCACTCTTTTTGGCTTGGGCTGCACCCCTTTTGACTCTGTGGATCACTCAACTTTCTGATCTTGGAGTCGGGATGGTATAAGCTAAAGGGTTTTGGCACACACAAAACCCACTACATTCTTGAATGCTCAAGACAGCTTTACAATGTCTTAAGCTACATCTGAGCAAACCTGTTTCTTACTAATAATGTCAGTCTTTTTAAATATTTTCTCTACAAAGGACGCAAGGAGAAAAATATCATTTGTTAATCAGAAATCATCTAAATTTCACACAATTAAATGATTCTTTCTGCATTCCACCTTTAAAAAAAATAATAAAGAGTAGGAGACAATTTTTTACAGGAAAACCCTGATGTCAGTGTGGGCTTAAGACTTTCTCTCATATCCTATGTAATGGCAGTATTTTGCAGTTCATTCACTTTTCTTAAGCAAATATTCACCAAACACCTACTGTATGCTAAGGACTGCTCCAAATGAGAGTAAATGTTCAGATATGTTGCCTCAGCACATCTTCTTTTTTTTTTTATTTATTTCTAGGAGAGAGAGAGAGAGAGAGACAGCGTGAGCAGGGGAGGGTCAGAGAGAGAGGGAGACACAGACTCCGAAACAGGCTCCAGGCTCCGAGCTGGCAGCCAGCACAGAGCCCGACGCGGGGCTCGAACCCACAAACCGCGAGATCATGACCTAAGCGAAAGTCGGACGCTCAACTGACTAAGCCACCCAGGCGCCCCTCAGCACAACATTTTCAATCATTAGAGAAAAATTATCTTGCGCTTACTATATTGAACTTACTAAGGTTAGGAAAATGTTCAAATAGGATTTTCATCAATAAGGAAGGAAACAACAATGGATTCATTATTAAGCTTCGTATAATCAGATAATTCTGTTTTAAGCACCCAACTCTACTACTCATGAATGCTTCTGATAATTCCAGGACTTTTAAAATTTGAATAACTCTATGGATCAAGGGGTATTAGATTAAGCAAAAGGTTTTAGCTTCTGGCCAAAATATATGAATGCAGGACTATAGAAAAATAGGGAAGAACAATCACCACAAGGCAGATCTTAAGATCATGAAGGTGATACACCTTCACAGGCCTGTGTAAATTTAGACCTAAGCACACTCTTGTTGCCAGAAACTGCTTCCAATAGAAAATTTTATAGGCATTTTAAAGTCTCATGGGTGAGTCCCTGGAAATATCACAGTTGGTCAAAAAACATATGTGTTTCAACTCTTTCTAACTTGCTTTGGTGTTAGCTTATAAAAACTCATAGGTGTATATTGGACTCATTAAACTGAGGGACTCATAAGCACTGGCTCGATCAGGGCAGGGTGCTGACAGGCATTATACATTATGCAAGCTTCCCCACATCATTCTGCCAACGTGCTTCCATTTTAATCTAAAACATTCCTAGCTTGTCAAATACTAGGCCTCCCTGGAACACATAAAACCAGTCATGCCACCTCATGCAAAGCTTCTCTGATGTGGACAAATTTCCACTGGAGACTATAAGGAACCCACGATCACATTTTCACATGTTTCTTCAAATCAATCCAAAATCCTCTCTCCAGAGCTATTATAGCAGTAAAGCAGTAACCTAGGGAAAGCAGGTAGAATAAGATGGAGTCCAAAGCATGCTGCTTAATAGTTGTCAAGCACCAGAATTATTCATCATTGAATAAATCCAGGGAATATTCATGACTCAGCTATAGACATTTAAGAACCCGCTAGGGATGAAGCTGTTATTATTTATTTATTTATTAATCATTTATTCATTTATTGGTTATATTTTTAGACTCTCTGAGAACTGTCAAGATCATATTGAAGCTGAATGCAAAAAGATACTTTCAAATCTCCAAATTTTCTGAAGGGGCCACAGACAGAGCTCATATAAAATATACTTTCATGTTGACAAATTGACATGTCAAGACAATTAGCCTCTTTGTAGCAAGACAGTGGACAGATGCATGGAAGAATCATGGGTCTGATTGTTCTACAAAAGCCAATAAGGCGAAGTCTCCAATAGAGCTTCTATGTCAAAGAAGGGGGAGATAAGAATTGGAAATCTGATGGAAAACAGCCAGGCAGGAAATACAAAGGGAAACATGTTGAATTGTGGTTGAAAATAGTATGAGTAAACTTTGTTCTAAGACATGTGTGGAGTTGGAAGCAACACACCCAGGAAGAGTGATTATGAGCCATAAATAAGAGGTTTATCACAACCTGAATAATAAAAGCCTAATGGAGAGGTGAATTCCTTATGATGGAATGTGAGGCCCTCACAAACCTCATGAAAATAAGTGAAGAGAAAATGCAGAAGGGCTCTGCATTTAGTAGAGAACCCTAAAGAGTGGTGAAGTGAAAAAAAAAATAGTGATGTGCTTCCTTCAGTTAAAAAAAAAGATAGAAATGGTTCTAAAAATTTAAATCAATTTAACTAATATCTAGAAGAGCTTCAAAGGATATTTACTAGTCACCATCTACTCATGTGTACTACCCACCATGTACATGAAAATGTACTCATTCACGTCACTGATTATTTGTGCTTAATGTAGATCAATATCTAAATTAGGTGAGTGTACATCATCAGGGAAATATAAATCAAAACCACATTGAGATATCACCTCATGCCAGTCAGAGTGGCTAAAATGAACAAATCAGGAGACTATAGATTCTGGTGAGGATGTAAAGAAACGGGAACCCTGTTACACTGTTGGTGGGAAGGTAAACTGGTGTAGCCCCTCTGGAAATCAGTGTGGAGGTTTCTCAAAAAATTAACAATAGAACTCTCCTATGACTCAACAGTAGCGCTGCTAGGAATTTACCCAAGGGAAACAAGAGTGCTGATGCATAGGGGCACATGTACCCCAATGTTCACAGAAGCACTTTCAACAATAGCCAAATCATGGAAAGAGCCTATATGTCCATCAACTGATGAATGGATCAAGAATATGTAGTTTATATATACAATGGAATACTATTTGGCAAAGAGAAAAAATGAAATCTGGCCATTTGCAGCAATGTGGATGGACTGGAGGGTATTATGCTAAGTGAAAGTCAGTCAGAGAAAGACAGATATCATGTTTTCACTCATATGTGGATCTTGAGAAACTTAACAGAAGACCATGAGGGAGAGGAAGTGGGGGGACTTACAGAGAGTGAGGGAGGCAAACCATAAGAGACTATTAAATACTGAGAACAAACTGAGGGTTGATGGGGGGTGGAGCAGAGGAGAAAGTGGGTGATGGGCACTGAGGAGGGCACTTGTTGGGATGAGCACTGGGCAAATCGGTATGGAAACCAATTTGATAATAAATTATATTTTAAAAATAAATTCAATTAATTAATTAATTTAAATAAATAAATAAATTAGGTGAGTGTAAAGATAGGTATGTGTAAAATGTTTGGAGAGCCCAGATGGAGAATTATACCAGGTCAATTCAGTTTTCTTCTTCAATAGAGAGATCATGTCCAAAAGGAAAAATAAAAAAACAATAGTTCCAGATAATCTGATTTCTCCAAATATGACATTTTTATGAATAATTGAAGAATACACTGTCTAGACTATTTTAATGTGTGAGCACACAATCAACCAGAGGACTAAGCCTAAAATTTGGTTATACTCAACCTCAATCTAAAGGATGTCATTGAGTGAAATGGTTGACATTCATTAATGGCTTTATCAGCAACTTAGCTGGCAGGATAAGCAACACAATGTCACTGGAATGTTCAGCAACAAATTGGGAACACTGTGAAAAAATGGGAATAGAATTTGGTGATCTAAAGGTATCTGGCTAAAACCAAAATGATGCTCTTTAGGAATGCTTATGGATTAAAAACAAACACAAATTTAGTGAGGCAATAATTTCTTAGACATAACATCAAAGGCATGATTTGTAAATAAATAAATAAGCACACAAACAAAATTAAGTAGACTTCTTCAACATATTTTACATTCCTGCTCTTCAAAAGTGAATAAAAGACAAACCACAGATTGGGAGAAGATATTTAGAAGTCATACACCTGAAAAACGTCTTGCATTTAGAATATATAAAGAACTCTGAAAAGAAAACAATAATAAGAAAAGAAATAACCCAACTGTTTAAAAATGAGAAAAAGATGAACAGATACTTCACTAACGAAAACATACAGATGGCAAACAAGATGAAAAGATGTTAATTGTTATCATTAGTCATTAGGGAAATGCAAACTAAAACCATAATGAGATACCACTACACACCTCATAGTATGTCTAAAATTAAGAAAATTGAACATAAGAGGTGTCGGCAAGGGCATGGATGAAATAAAACTCTCATACACTGCTAGTAGGAACACAAAATGCTGTACTTGTTTTGAAAAAAAGTTTGCCAATTTCTTAAAACGTTAAATATATATTTACCATGTGACCCAATTGTTCCAATCCCTAAGTATATACTGAAGAAAAATGAAAGCATATGACCATACAAAGATTTGTATACTAATGTTTATAGCAACCTTATTTGCAATAGCCAAACACTGGAAACAATCCAACTGACTATTAACAAGTGTTTGCATAAAGAAACTGTGGTACATCCTTATAATGAAATGCTCAGAAATAAGAAGGAATGAACAATTAATACACAGTGCAATGATGAGTGAAAGGAGACAAAAATAATAAAAATAATAAAAGACCTGGATGGCTCAGTCCGTTGAGCGTCTGACTTCGACTCAGGTCATGATCTTACAGTCTGTGAGTTCGAGCCCCACGTCAGGCTCTGTTCTGTGCCGACAGCTCAGAGCCTGGAGCCTACTGCAAATTCTGTGCCTCCCTCTCTCTCTGCCCCTACCCCACTCATGCTCTGTCTCTCTTTCAAGAATAAATAAACATTAAAATTAAGTAAATAATTAATTAAAAAATAAAAGGAATACCCGTTGCATAATTTCATTTACAAAATTCTATAAAATGCAAACTAATCTAAAAATGACAAAGAGCAGATGAGTGGTTGCCTGGGCTCTTGGAGGAGGGAAGATGTGGGGCATGAGGATGGTAAAAAGGAATAGCAGGAAGGAAGAATTATAAAAAGGCACAAGGAAGTAGTACTTCCTTTTACTACTTGGGGAGTACTTCGGGAGTAGTACATATGTTCGTTATTTTGATTGTGTTGATTATACCTCAGTAAAACAGTAAACAAACACATAAACATAAAATAAAAGTTAAAGAGTAATTCCAAATGAAGAAAAAAGGAACTGGCATTGTAATGGATAGCTCAGTATATTTACACATCATTTTTATATTATTGTCAGAAAGGTAACATGATATTGTTGTGTAAGAGTTGGCAAATAATCTTTCTAGTGTAATAGTACTGGTCATACTGTTATTTGAGTACAGAGGTTAGTCTAGGGTCCATATTGAAAAATGATAGAATGAAATTCAATAGAAAATCTATTCATTGCACCTGTAATTGGCTGGACTAAGAAGTATAAGCTTGGATTATTGAAATTTTCTAATTTCTAATTTTCTAATCTAATTTTCTAATTTTCTAATGGCTACTAGTGTCGCCATTTCAAAATCCCCTTTCTGCCGGGTAGCCACCTCCTTTAACAAAATCTCACTTCTGAGAAAATGTCACTTCCATTATTCTTCCATCATTTATTTGGCAGTTAAAAACGTCTTAGGCCCTGTATAAAGCTTCCTCTCTCTCCAGGTCTAGCTGAACTATTGATTCAAGCTATTTGGGTTGGGGAGGTAGGGGGTTGGTCTGCTCTCTCACTCTTTTTTCTCACTTCCCTCCTTTCTTCCTCCTTCTTTACCTCTCCAGCATATGGTCACTACAAAAGTTTCTTTAGTAGGTCCTGGGGGAGGTTTGGCACCCTCTTGTTTCAGTTGTCAAAAATCATAGATAGCAAATCCACTGTCCTTTCTGCTGGTTCTTTTTTGCTATTTCTTTCACCACAGCTGGCAGCCAAATGCTGACTGTCTCATCGGGGTGCACATGTTGTTCTTCAGAGGGCACTCAGTGACCTCTCCCTGCATAGTGGCCCCCTAGGTGAGAAGTCTGCTGTGGTCCCCCACCATCATTCGCCAAAATGGATGGCCCAGCTGATACCCTTTTGGGCCTCAGTTCCCTTTGCCCATCACCCTGAGAGGCCCCTACCAAAATTAAGCCTAAATCCCCACTTGAGGTCTCCACTTGATGACAGGGCACTCCAAGAGTTCCTTGTTAAGTCAAATAATGAGACAGCAGACAGTGGGAACTCCATCCACCCCATCCAAGAACTCCTTCTCTCTTCCACCATCTCTTTTCTTGCTCCTTTTTCTCACAAGCAGTATTACACATTCTGACAGTTTAGGGTTTAGGGGCACAGAGAAGAAACTCTTACCCATTCCTCACTAGAGAGAGAAGAATATTCTGAGTAACACAATCTTGTAGACAGTCCGAGGAACAAATCAAATGTTCCCTCTTCTTTGAGGCAAAGAAAGAAGAAAGATACCACTGCATCTCGACAAATGCTACATTTTTCCCAAAATCAGATCATTCGCCCACTCACCCTCTTCCACCTTTTCTTGATAGAGACCTCAAAACTGTTGAGCCTCTCTCAAAGGGGTAGGGTAGGGAGACTTACATTAAGAAGCAAACCCTCTTTGGACTTGGCCTGAGAGAATTCAGTAGATGTTCCCAATGCAGGGGGAAGAGGATGCTTCACTGTAACCTACCCCTGAGCTACTGTTGAATAGCTTCCAGGAAAGAGGATCTCCCTCAGTCTTTATACACAAATACCATATGAATCTACTTTTTATAGAGCCCTCTGCTGGGTGCTTCAAAGAATTCCAGAGTGAATGGTTATACAGTCTGACAGGGAATATTCAAAAAAGTAGCTAAAAAAGCATAATGGTAAAGTAGACCAAATTCCATAAAGAGCCACAGATAAGGTCAAGGATAGATTGTACTGCACCAAGAACTGTTCAGGAACTGTCTTCCTATACTTGAAATGAAAGAAGAGATTTCCTCCAGTTGCAGGATCATGAAGACATTGGCATTTGTTCTGAGCCTTGAAGAGAATGAAGAGTTTGAACCTGTAGACATAGGTGGGGAGGCAATTAGAGGTGAGGAAATTTTTTGGAGACAGTAAATCACAAGGGATAACTTATTAACTACCTTTAAGTACAATGTTTCTCAACTTCCCTGATTATAGGAATCACTAAGGATGCTTGTTAAAAATACAGATTCCTAGCTCCACCTCAGACCTCCTGGATCATATCCAGAAAAAGACACAGGGAATCTGAATTTTTAACTCACACCTCCTGGGTGATTTTTACAATGAAGAGAGTTTAGGAAATATTAATGAAGGATCTGAAATCTACTTTGAGCAAGAAATGAAACTGTAACCTGTCTCATTGGACAAAAAGAAACAACAACAAAGAAAGGGCTCTCATCTCTGTAAAAGTTTGGTATGGAATAAGAAAGACTCTAATTAAAGGTTTCTAAATACTGCAATAGGCTTTTATGAGAGTTAGAAACCCCATCCCCGAAAAGCTTTTAAAATGAAGGAAATCACTATTTGCCTTAGAGATTCTGGCTCAGGGGAACAGGCAGAAGACTGAATTATTTGGGGGATAATTTGGGAGTTGTGAGAAACTAAAACTCACCCAACCAAGCACGAATGAAAAGAGTTTATTATGAGAACACAAGAGAATCTTAAGGAGACCAAACAGAGCAGGACCTTAGGGAAACTGGAAGGTCACCAGGCACCTTTGCTCTCTCTTGCTCTCTCTCTCTCTGGGACCAAATATTCTCTTAATTCTTTGTCTCTCTGCACATATATTTATCTTCTCTCTTCAAGCTAGCTTCTCAATTTAATTATCCACTTATCAATGGCAACTTCACCTTGTAATTCAACATGATTACCCAGATACTCAGAGTGAACTGGTACAGTCTCCATGCCCCAATTCTACATTTCTCCAGGTGATAAAATCTCATTAGTCCCTCTTGAGTCACATTCCCACAAGTGATCCAATCAGTTGTGATTAGGGGTACTCCTTTTTGGCACTCTGAGAATGTAGCTGGCAGAATCATGAAACTCTCATATAAGAATAGCTCAAAAGAATCTTCTGTTGCCTTAATTTTATACTTTATTCCAAAAACAATGATGTTCTTACATGAAAACCTTATTCTTTTAAGAACTGTCCCTTTTAGCTATATTTTGAAACTCTTATGAAAGAATCATGAATTGATATGGCAAAAATAAGTATTTGTAAACAAGTGATCTGAACTGGTTTCAGAATCTCATGGATAATATGAATTCTCATCTAAGAATTTCTATGTCTAGAAATGCAATACAAGAAGCATTTTCCTGAAATTCTCAGACTTTTATGCTCATTAACCTCTATCATTTTAAAACCTATGTGCTTCAAGATAAACTTCAATGTATGTGTTAATTTTCACTTAATTCATCTCAATATTGACTAAGTTACCTGAAGTTCAGACATCTTTAAAAAGCTGTTGCAGACCTTTCCTTATGAACAAGACTGACTTTCACCCTCAGTGTATGAAACTTGAACCCTGTACTGCTTTAGCTTGAGTTTGGTTGGTCATTCTGGCCCCCAAGTGATTCAACACTAAATTTACTCAGCATTAAGTTGTCCTTGGTTTTAGGAGAAAAATTGTTCTCCTTGTCTCCTGTGTCTAAGAGATGTAAAAGAAGAGCAAGACCACAAAACTGAAATATAATTCTTTTTTTTTTTTAAGTTATTTCTAGGAGAGAGAGAGAGAGAGAGAGACAGCGTGAGCAGGGGAGGGTCAGAGAGAGAGGGAGTCACAGACTGAAACAGGCTCCAGGCTCTGAGCCGGCAGTCAGCACAGAGCCCGACGCGGGGCTCAAACCCACGAACCGTGAGATCATGATCTAAGCGAAAGTCGGACGCTTAACCGACTAAGCCACCCAGGCGTCCCAACTGAAATATAATTCTATCCAGAAGTTCTTGTAACATCATAAGTAGAAGAGGGGAGCACAGTGATCCTATTTTAAGTCTTGCCTCACAATGCATGCAAAGGCCCCAGTACTCTAAAACCCCACTCTTGTTCCTTTTCTTCCACTTCTAATGGGCCCCACTGGACTTTACCTGCCTTCTATTCAATCTCTCATCCTCCTCTACAGCCTCCTCCCAGTCATGTTCTCCTTCTAGTGAGGCACTCTTATCCAGAATAGGAAGTACCATTGCCCAGTGACAGTGGGATTTATGGTGTTCTACTTTTACAAATAGGCTCACTTTAGCATCTCCCATTACTTTCAGGCTCCAGCAGAATATTAAGCAAGAAGAAAACTTTTTCCTTTATTAAAACATTCCACTTAGGAAACCAGCCAAGGAAACTGAATAAAAGACCAGAAGTAAAAAAGATTTTCAGTGAAAGAAATAAAGAAAAAGAGAGAACGAAACTGTATTTGTTGCAGTCTGACCAAAAAGGCCATGCAAAGCTAACCAATCATTCATTTCAAGTTGCCTGTTCCAGAGATTCCAATTTTCCAGAGTTCTCCTCACTTGCAATCAGGGCTAGATATGAACACAGATGTACAGACTCTTCAAAAGAATACATTTGCCACTAAGAAAATGGTATTAGGAATAATACACCATAAAAATGATATACCATGAATATAAATTTCTGGGGGAGAATATAAGGAGATGAGCTAAATAGTAACTGTGCCTCGCCCAAGAGCCAAAAACACACATACAATTCTCCTCCTCCCCCAACTTCACCTGCTCTTTGACTTTATAGATTTGCCTAGTTTGGATTTATCACATAAAAAGAATCATACAGTATGTGTCTTTTTGAGGTTCATCCAAAGTGTGCCATGTCTCAGTACATTATTTCTTTTTATGCCTGAATAATATTCTATTTTATTTATGTACTACATTTTGGTTACTAATTTATCTACTGATGGATGCTCAGGCTGTTTCTACCTTTTGGCTAATGTGAACAATGCTGTTATAAACAATTTATGTACAAGTGTACAAGTTTCTGAGAAGTAGGAATCATATATTGCAACAGAAAGGGAAATACATTTTTAAGGTAACAACTCAGCATCCATTCCCCTACAAGTTGCAAGGTGTGCAGTAACGTTAACTTAAAAGGTAACCCAGACCCAGTAAAGTAGAAAGCCTGGATGTTTTCTTAGCCACATATCAAAATGGAAAACCCCTGGGGCTATAGTGGCCCCTGAACACATTTAACATACAGTCTGTTCTCCACCCAGATAAATCAATGGGGATGAAGCTGACCACACTTCTACCAAAAATCAAGAAATGTTGTGGCCAACTTCAGAGATGTCTGAACAGGGTATACTTGCAATGATTAATGAATTAACATCACTCAGAAATAAGTGCTTATGATCATGGGCCTAGAGGAAGACAGGGTGGGGGTGGGGAGAAGAATTCAGAACCATTGTCTATTTTTTTCCATGGTACTTGTTTTTCTTTCTTTCTTTCTTTCTTCCTTCCTTCCTTCCTCCCTCCCTCCCTCCTCCCTCCCTCCCTCTCTCTCTTTCTTTCTTTCTTTTCTTTCTTTCTTTCTTTCTTTTTATTAAGGACTGCACAGCTGTTGGAATTGTGTGAGCATTTTGAGACTGTCAAGCCATAATCTGACTTTTGCAGAATTCTTCCAAGGTGGATTTTATTGGTTTCAGCTGGAGAATCCATCCCACATCCCCCATCTCCAGCCCACCACCACCAGCACCATTAGCACAAAGCCACATGCCTACCGAGCACTGCTTCTCTTCTGCCCCAAAATGATCAGAAAGCCAGGGTTTACCACAAGGGAAACATGCAGCATCAGTTTGTGCCTCGAGTTAGTCCACAATTTTCCATAAAATATAGGAGATAAGACAGGTATCACAACATCTCAACAGAAGGAGTAGCCCAATGAAGTTTACCTTTGCTAAAGGAATTTGTCCCTTTGTGGAAACTCTATTTTCTTGTCTTTATTTTTTGGCAGGCACAGTAGTCTTAATTTTCTAAATGTTCAGTTGAAGAATATTCACATTTTCCTTTCTAAAACTTTCTGAAGCTTCAGCAGCACTAATGTATTCTGTATCAACATACACAATAGAGAAATATTACTGGTACCAAGTAAATAAATAAAGACAATTTAGGGAAAGGGGTGGGGTGGAGGTTGCTGGGAAGGAAGCTGACATCTGCTCCTGCTCACAACATTCAATTCAGCCCACCTCAAAGTACCCCTGGCCCCACTAGATCTTGATGCTCTGATGTTCACAAAGCAGCTCAGCTCTCCTCCAAGTTACCATGTCAACACAAAGGATCCAAAAAAGTGTTGAAAAAGCAACGTGGAGGACCTCCTTCAGGCACACACTGTGAACAGAAGCAACAATCACTTCAGTTCTCCTTGTTCCAAAACCAAATGTAAGCCTTTGCCAACTCTCTGGCTTTGAGGACAAGCTTTGAAAAAGACTGTTGCAGGATAATATTTCCCATGTTGGAGATAAATGCTAAATTTTTCCAGGCCCATCATGAAGGAAAGGTTCTTGAAGATAAATGAATCCAGCCAAGCAGTCTTCACTTTGGGAGCACTGTGACAACTTCCTCGCCATTAAAATGCACCCAAAAGGGACAACTCTACAGACTCCCCAGAAAAAAAGAGAGTATGCTTTCTGAAGTAGGGAGTTAGTCAGATGTGTCTGGGAGTTTAAGTTCAAGTAGCCCTCAGGATGAATATGATTTACAATTTTAGTGTATTCATGTTTTAAATTTTTAAAAAATTTTATTCTTACTGAGATACAAAACATAGAAACCCACTACAGTCTTTGACTTTTAACTGTGGTTAAAAAAATAATAATAACATTTAGGGATGCCTGAGTGGCTCAGTCAGTTAAGCATCCCCTCTCTTTCCCCATCTCTCTCCCCAAATAAATCAATAAACATTTAAAAAATTTTAGGGGTGCCTGGGTGGCCTAGTCGGTTAAGCATCCGACTTTTGCTTAGGTCATGATCTCACGGTTCGTGGGTTCGAGCCCCGCGTCGGTCTCTGTGCGGACTGCCAGCTCAGAGCCTGGAGCCTGTTTCAGTGTCTGTGACTCCCTCTCTCTCTGACCCTCCCCTGCTCATGCTGTCTCTCTCTCTCTCTTAGAAATAAATAAAAAAATTTTAAAAAATAAAAATAAAATAAAATAAAAAATAAAAAGTTTTAAATGCATAACACTTATGTTTACAATACAGTAGTGTTAACTGCATTCACACCATTGTGCAACACATCGCTAGTACTTTCTCATAGTGCAAAACTGAAACTCTATACTCGTTAACAACTCCCGTTCCTCTCTCCCCTTAGTCTCTGGGAACCACCATCCTACTCTTGGTTTCTAAGAGTTTGGAGTTTTTAACTTTGAAAACTGGAAAGAATTTTAAAACGCTCTCATCTAAACTTCCCATTTTCAGCTGAATAAACTGAGGTATGGAATATTTAAGCTACAGGTTCCAGGATGGCCAGTGAGCAATGGAGCCAGGACTTCAGCCTCTGGTGCACAAACCCAGCCCTGTCCCTCATGTAGCATTATTTCAATAATAATATTGTGTTTTTTCTTGTCTACCATCATGCAAATCAATGCTCATTTCCATACAAAGAAGCAATTTTACAATAATTGATATACAAAGATCAAATTATAATTCCAGAAATATTTTGTAAATCAAGCATGACACTCTAAAAATATTTATATGCATCATATAATCCTCCCCAAACACACTGTTCAGGCTTGAGATAACAGTGTGGGGGCACCTGAGTGGCTCAGATGGTTAAGAATCTGACTTCAACCTAGGTCATGATCTTACCATTATGAATTTGAGCCCTGCATCAGGCTCTGTGCTGACAGCTCAGAGTCTGGAGCCTGTTTCAGATTCCGTGTCTCCCTCTCTCTCTGCCCCTTCCCCCATTTGTGCTCTGTCTCTCTCTCTCAAAAAAAATAAATAAACATTTTTAAAACATTTAACTCCCAGGGAGAGTCCAGAAAAAGTTCTGTCAAAAAGATGAATATTTAGCCCAAATAACTGAAAATTCTGGAGAGAATTGTTATATCAAAGAGTAAGGGGTGGGGTGGAGGTTGCTGGGGAGGAAGCTGACATCTGCTCCTGCTCACAGCATTCAATTCAGCCCATCTCAAAGAACCCTCTGGTCCCTTCATCTGCAATGAAGTCACAGTTAAGTATAAGACTAAGAGAGGAAAAGAAATGTGCTGATTGCAGGGTGGTTAGACATAGTAATGAATGACCTAAAATTGCTATGAAGTCACCTTTCCTGAAGGTATTAGAATTTGTTTCTAGATTTGCATCATCATGACATCACTGAGACAACTCCTCTGTTTCCTTTCCAGTCTTCATTTCCATGACTCTAAAGCACCAAAGTTTTCACAGGCCATCCAGCGGCCCAGGTATGTTCCTGTGCATCCCCATAGGAGGGGAAGAGAGATTTTGATAACACCCTGTATTGGGTTTTACATTTTTCCCTGGATCCTTAAAGTCTACCTGGGTGACATTCCTAGGAGGCAAAACAGAGTTGAGTCCAAAACTATGACACTACAAAGATTAGAATCATTTTTGCAAAATCACAAGTTTGAGCCGGCTCCAAGACTGCAAAGATGAGTCTCCCAACACCGTGCGCATGTAAATGGATGCAGCACCAGGAAGTGGTCCAAGCCATTGGCAGCAGCAGTGAAATTCACAGGGAGGAGTTTGGACTGAGGAAACCGTCTGGGTTGACTCTCACCTCTGGCTTTAAGCCCTTGGACAAGTCATCAAATCCCTCTCTACCTCAGTTTCCATATGTATAAAGTGAGGGTGATATGGATAACCATTTCAAAGTGTTGTGGTGAAGATAAAATAAGTTAATATATCTAAATAACTTACCACCATACCTGATCAATGTAAGCACTCAAAAATTGCCAGTAATTATTTTTAATAATCCACTCCACAATATGCACCCTGGTCTTCTCATTCTTTCTAGCACTCTCTCCCTCTTCTTTCTTAGCCTAATACTATTAGTTTCTCCCTTCTCTTCCCTTATGAGATAGATACTGCCTATTCCTCCATTCATTCCCATGGACAAGACCAATATCATGTTTGATGATTTGAGAGACAGTCAAAAAGACTCTTCTGCTATAACATAAAACTTCCTCTAAAATGTCATAATTAGACATTCAATCCTATGAATAAATAATCATTCTTTTTAATGTAAAGCCCTGGGAGAAGTACTACACTAAATTATTAGCCTGACTTTTAATCACTCTGGTACATCCTCTTGCAGTTATATCTGTCTGAAATTATCTTGTTTGTTTATTGATTGTTTAATTACTGTCTTCCCCAAGTTCTGTGAAAACAGGAGCTTATCAGTCTTGTTCACCACCATATCCCTAACCCCTACAACACAACCAAAACATGTAGGAGTTGTTCAATAAATAAATATTTATCAAATGTTGAACAGCTGAATTGCTTATTTTCCTTCCAAAATATGTCATGCTGTCCACCCTGCTGCTCTATGAATGTCCTATTTTCTCGGCACAGAATACAAAATTCATTCTACATAATCAGTGACTGCCAGTTATGTGTTCCCCTGGCCCATTCCCACCAGTTCTCTTGGGCTCAGCTAAGGCATTTTATCTTCCTTGGGGCCATCTCTGACCCATTTAGGCTGGGTCAGTGCTTCTCTGCCAGCTCTCACAGCGTGAGAGCTCTCTACAGCTTAGCACTCCTGAAATCATCAATATCAGCAAATCCTTCAGTATCATCAAGACTATCCACTGTAAAGTTCGTACTGGAGTACATAACAATCAAACTGAGCTCCAAAAGGACTGTTCTGGAGGGAGGGAAGGGATGGGGAGCCTGTCAGACTCAATCACCAGTTCAATGACCACTCCCCTCCTCTGACCATGATCTAGTCTTAGCAACATTCTTAATGGTTCCCTGTTAGACCTTGAGGATATCTTGAGAAGAGTCAAAATCTCTAATATCAAATCCATGAACATTAAAAGTCCAGTTTTGTGGGCACCCTCCTACACTGTTGCTGGGAATGTAAACTGGGACAGTCCCTCTGGAAAACAGTGTGGAGGTTCCTCAGGAAACTAACAATAGAACTCCCCTATGACCCAGCAATAGCACTGCTAGGAATTTACCCAAGGGATACAGAAATGCTGAGGCATAGGAGCACGTGTACCCCAATGTTCATAGCAGCACTCTCCACAATAGCTAAAACATGGAAAGAGCCTAAGTGTCCATCAACAGATGAATGGATCAAGAAGATGTGGTTTATCTATACCATGGAATACTACATG
>NW_024081624.1:651848-657363 GCF_003009895.1 Hyaena hyaena | reverse complement strand
CGACATGGGGCTCAAACCCACAAGCCGTGAGATCATCACCTGAGCTGAAGTCAGAGGGTTAACCAGCTGAGCCACCCAGGCGCCCCAAGAGCACAATATTTAAGAATAAATGAGGGTTGCTTTTTTACTTATTCTTTCTTCAAGTTGAAATGATGCATCTAAGACAGAAAATCCAGAAATACCACAGGCTCAGAATGGAATTTCAGACACTTTAGAAGACTCAGCTCTGACCCCATATCACGACACAAGGTCTTGACAAGGGACAACTCACACACTTGGGGTAGGCCATTGTCTCCATTTCACATTGATGCTTTCTGGATACACTTGCTTGAGATAAAAAGGCTCTGAATGGGGGCGCCTGGGTGGCTTAGTCGGTTAAGCGTCCGACTTTCGCTTAGGTCATGATCTCGCGGTTCGTGGGTTCGAGCCCCGCGTCGGGCTCTGTGCTGACTGCCAGGTCAGAGCCTGAAGCCTGCTTCGGATTCTGTGTCTCCCTCTCTCTCTGACCCTCCCCTGCTCACGCTGTCTCTCTCTCTCTCCTAGAAATAAATAAAACATTAAAAAAAATTTAAAAAAAGGCTCTGAATGTGTGACAGAGCCAGAAACAAGCACAGGCCAACATCAACAGATTCAACCAGGATGAGTGATGAAAAGGTCTGAATTCCGGTCCTGAACCAGCCCACTGCTTCCCAACCCAAAGACAATCCAATAGCTTTAAGCCTTATTTCTCAAGCTTAGTCAGGTCAAGGGGACATTTTGTGAACACTCATCTGTGGGAATATGCCCTCAGCTACCCGTGGGAACAGGTAATAAAATGCGGTGAGATCAACATACCCAGTTTTATTTCCAGACAGAAATAGTCTAAAGTTGACAAAATTTTTCTCAACTGTACCACAGCAATGATTTATACCTCCCGTAGTCTTAATATTGCCTCCAAATGTGTGAAAGAAGGGACTGTACCATTTTAAGAATTAAATTTTTGATGTCAAAGTAAGTCATTGTATCAATTCCAGACAGTTAGGGACCTCACCCTGATAAATGTCTGTTCAACACATCCTCCTTTAAGATACTCCATTCTGTTGCTGAAAAATAAAATGCACTGGAATCATTTGGGGACAAATTTAGACATGTTGGACAACAAAATATGCAGACAGCTGCTTGGTATGCAATTAAAATATCACTGGTGGGAACAAGAGCTCTGGCAATGGTAACAGGAAATCTACTTTTCCCTTCAGAAAACCAATTTCAGTTGACAGCCTCACTCTGCAAATTAAGATGGAATTCTTAGAATGGCTCCTGGTAAGGGGTCCACTGACCCCCATTCAACACCTGATCAGCCACTGACAGACTACACAGAGAAGAGTCAGAAATACTTCTGGAACAGAAGCAGAGACAGTTACATACACTTCACACTCTGAGTTCACAGACAAGGCACAACTGAGTTCCTCAAAGGACTCTGTTGGTGCAACCTTCTGGGAACAATATGCAAAAGCTGAACTTGAATCCAAAATCACTAATGTCCTTCTCAACGTTTTAGAGGGGACACAGTGAGCTAAAAGTCAACAAGGGCACATAATACCTCTAGGAAGACCCACGGCATTTTATAGGGGATACACCTGCTTTTGTCACAATACTCTAAAAATTCCAAAATGCTGAGGGAAGGGTCAACATGGCAGATAAGTAGAGGGATCTGAAGTTTCCTCATCTCTCAAAGCAGTGTTGAAGCCAAAGGACTCTGAACCTCAAGAGTCTGGGAGGAAGAGACAGAGTTACTTCCAGGGAGTCACCAGGACAACCTGACGAGTCATAGGTATATGACTGTGAGCTGGGAGAGATAAAATGAACAGAGAGGAAGGATCTGCTTCTGTGGAGAGACAAACGGGAAAGAAAGAGAGGCTGGGGAAGCATAGGGCTGTATCTGGACGGGAGAAAAACCTCCAACTAGGACAGAGAAAGATCCAATTTCTAACTGTGGGGCTTTCTCCAAACCGGGGCTGGCTGCCATGATAGCACACATGGGGAGGAAGAGAACCGGCCCCAAGATCAGTGGCTAGGTCAGGGGGCAGTCTGAAGTAGAAGAAAACAATCCCCTCCCTGTAGGGCTGCAGGACAGGACAAAGCTTGCCTGAGCCTGCCAGTTGGGGACCATATATTGGGTGCCAGAGAGTGGTGCTTCCCCAGTACTGGGGTACATGGAGCAAGAGTTTGAATCCCAGCCAAGCACCAGGGCATGGGAGTCAGCTGAGCGAGACAAATCGCCTCATTTGCACCAAGGGCACAGTGAGGACGGCTTCAACAGAGTGGTTTGGGATACCTGGTCAGTAGAGAAACTGGGGGGGGGGGGGGGGTCGCCATTTTTCTCTCCACCACCACCAAGGTGGGGCCTCAGGGATCAGACAACAGGGCCCGCAGTGGAGGCAGGACCTACCTACACCATACCATGCCCCTCTGCACCTGTTAACTACTATCTCCTGGGATGGAGGCTGATGAATCAGACAGCCCCTCCTGCAGACCAGCGCAACTGCATTGCCTGGTTTAATTCTCAGACAATTCTTATTATACAGATATATTCTTCCTTCCTTTTCTCCTTCTTATCTCTTCCCTCCTCTAGCCTGGTTACTCTGGTTGTTGTTTCGTTTAAGCAGACACATTCACATTTAATCCATGCTCTTGATACATGTCTACACCTCCTTCCTTCTTTTCCTTTCTCTCTCTCTGGATTAAGGCCAGAGAGATGGGATAAGGCCTCTTCCATCAGCACGCCTCCACCCTGTTGTTTACTTGTAGCTGGTGTTTTTGGTTCTCTGTTTTTGTATTTTTTTTTAAATCTGTTTGCGTATTTTTGTTTTGTTTGTTTGTCTGTTTTCCCTTACAGGGCTACTTCAATGCTACAAATCAAAGCATTAAGCGATGGAGGGTCCAAAACATCACTACGAGTAGGGAGATAAAGTAACAAAAGTCACAACAACAGACAGCAAGTAACATTCTCCAAAAAACACCTCTTTAAGGGCCAGGCCCTGGACAGTGTATGACACCCCCTTAATATAGTAGTGCTTATAGGTGCAGGGCACATAACAAGCTTTTAAAACACAGAAGGGACAGAAAATTAGCCAAAATGATGCAATGGAAAAATTATCCTCAAAAGAAATTCCAGGAAGAAATGACAGCTAAAGAATTGCTCAAAACAGATATAAACAATAACTGAACAAGAATTTAGAATAATGGTCATAAGATTAATCACTGGGCTTGAAAAACAGCATAGAAGACAGTAAAAAATTTACTGCTGCAGAGATCAAGGAACTAAAAATGTTGTAATGATGAATTTAAAAATGCTATAAGTGAGGTGTAAAATAAACTAGAGGTGGTCACAGCAAGAATTGAAGAGGCAGAGGGGAGAATAGGTGAAATAGACCATAAAATTATGGGAAAAGATGAAGTGGAGAAAAAGAGAGATAAAAAATTCTGGATCATGAGGGGAGAATTACAGAACTAAGTGATTCAATGAAACAGAACAATATCCATATCATAGGACTTCTAGAAGAAGAGGGAGAAAAGGGGGCTGAAGCTTTCCTTGAAAAAATCATAGCTGAGAACTTCTCCAATTTGGGGAAGGACACAGACATTAAAATCCAAGAGGCACAGAGAACTCCCTTCAGATGTAATTTGAATCACTCTTCTGCATGACACATAATAGTAAAACTGGTGAAATATAAGGATAAAGAGAGAACTTTAAAAGCAGTTAGGGATAAATGTATCTTAACATACAAGGGTAGACACATAAGGGTAGTAGCAGACCTATTTACTAGAACATGACAGGCCAGAAAGGAGTGGCAGGAAATCTTCAGTGTGATGAACAGGAAAAATATGCAGCCAATAATCCTTTATTAAGCAAGCCTGTCATTCAGAATAGGAGAGAAAAAGGTTTTTCCAAAAAAACAAAAACTGAAGGAATTAATCACCACTAACCCAGCTCTACAAGAGATCCTAAGGAGGACTCTGTGAGTATTGCAAAGACCACAAAGGACCAGAGATATCACTACAAGCATGGAAGCTACAGATAACACAATGATTCTGAATCCATATCTTTCAATAATAAGACTGAATGTAAATGGACTAAATGCTCCAATCAAAAGACATAGGGTATCAGAATGGATAAAAAAAAAAAAAAAAAAAAAAAGACCCATCTATTTGCTGTCTATAAAAGACCCATTTTAGACCCAAGGACACCTTCAGATTGAAAGTGAGGGGATGGACAATCATCTATCATGCTATGGAAGTCAAAAGAAAGCTGAAGTAGCCATACTTATATCAGACCAACTAGATTTTAAACTAAAGGCTGTAACAAGGAATGAAGAAGGGCATTATATAATAATTCTGGGGTCTATCCATCAAGAAGAGTTAATGATTGTAAATGTCTATGCACCGAATTCAAGAGCACCCAAATACACAAAACAATTAATCAAAACATAAGCAATCTTATTAATAAGAATGTGGTAATTTCATGGAACTTCAATACTCCACTTACAGCAATGGACAGATCATCTAGACAGAAAATCAATAAAGAAACAATGGCCCTGAATGACACACTGGACCAGATGGACTTGAAAGATATATTTATAACTTTTTATCCTAAAGCAGCAGGATATACATTAATCTTGTGTGCACATGGAACATTCTCAAAGATAGATCACAGAATGAGTCACAAAGCAGCCCTCAATAAATATAAAAGAATTGAAATCATACCACACACACTTTCAGATCACACTGCTATGAAACTTGAAATACCCACAGGAAAAAGTTTGGAAAACCTCTAAATGCATGGAGGTTAAAGAATATCCTACTAAAGAATGAATCGGTCAACTAGGCAATTAAAGAAGAAACTAAAAAATACACGGAAAAAAATGAAAATAAAACAATCCAAACCCTTTGAAATGCAGCAAAGGCAGTCTTAAGAGGAAAATACATTGCAATCCAGGCCTATCTCAAGAAACAAGGAAAATCACAAGTACAAAATCTAAAGGCACACCTAAAAGAACTAGAAGCAGAACAACAAAGAAACCCCAAACTCAGCAGAAAAAATAATAAAGGTCAGAGCAGAAATAAACAATACAGAATCCAAAAATCAGCAGAATAGATCAATGAAACTAAGAGTTGGTTTTTTTAAACAAATTAACAAAATTGATAATCTGCTGGCCAGACTTCTCAAAAAGAAAAGAGAGAGGACCCAAATAGATAAAATCATGAATGAAAATGGATTTATTATAACCAATCCCCCAGAAATACAAGCAATTATCAGAGAATACTATTAAAAAATATAAGCCAACAAACTGGACAACTACAAGAAATGGACACAAGCAAAAAAAGAGAACTATAGGCCAATATCCTTGATGAATACGGATGCAAAAATTCTCAACAAGATCCTTGCAAATCGAATCCAGCAGCATATCAAAAGAATCATCCACCAAGATCAAGTGGGATTCATTCCTGGGTTACAGGGCTGGTTCAACATTCGCAA
>NW_024081624.1:647126-649603 GCF_003009895.1 Hyaena hyaena | reverse complement strand
AAAAAAAAAAAAAAAAAAAAAAAAAAAGAAGAAGAAATGGACACATTCCTAAACACCCACACACTACCAAAGCTCAAACTGGAAGAAATAGAAAATTTGAACAGACCCATAACTAGTGAAGAAATCAAATCAGCTTTCAAAAATTTCCCAACAAATAAGAGCCCTGGGCCAGATAGCTTCCCTGGAAAATTCTACCAGACATTTAAGGCAGAGTTAATACCTATCCTTCTCAAGTGTTAAAAAAAAATAGAAATGGAAGGAAAACTTCAGGACTCATTCTATGAAGCCAGTATTACCTTGATTCCCAAACCAGACAGAGATCCCACAACAAAAGGACAACTACAGTCCAATATCCGTGATGAACATGGTTGCAAAAATTCTCAACAAGATACTAGCAAGTTGAATTCAACAGCATATAAAAAATAATTATTCACCATGATCAAGTGGGATTCATTCCTGGGCTGCAGGGCTAGTTCAATATTCTCAAATCAATCAATGTAATATTAATAAATATTAATAAAAGAAAGAATAAGAACCATATGATCCTGTCAATAGATGCAGAAAATGCTTTTAACAAAATATAACATCCTTTCTTAATAAAAACCCTCAAGAAAGTCAGGATAAAAGGAACATATTTAAACATCATAAAAGCCATAAATGAAAAGCCCACAGCTAATATCATCCTCAATGGGGAAAAACTGAGAGCTTTCCCCTGAGATCAGGAACACGACAGGGATGTCCACTCTCACCACTATTATTTAACATAGTGTTGGAAGTCCTAGCATCAGCAATCAGACAACAAAATGAAATAAAAGGCATCAAAATTGGCAAAGAAGTCAAACTTTCACTTTTCACAGATGACATGATACTCTACGTGGAAAACCCAATAGACTCCACCAAAAGACTCCTAGAACTGATGCATGAATTCAGCAAAACTGCAGGGTACAAAATAAATGTACAAAAATTGGTTACATTTTTATACACCAATAATGAAGTAACAGAAAGAAAAATAAAGAAATTGATCCTATTCACCTCTGCACCAAGAACCATAAAATACCTAGGAATAAACCTAACCAAAGATGTAAAAGATCTGTATGCTGAAAACTATAGAAAACTTATGAAGGAAATGGAAGAAAACACAAAGAAATGGTAAAATCCATGCTCATGGATTGGAGTAATAAGTATCATTAAAATATCATTACTATCAAAGCAATCTACACATTCAATGCAATCCCAATCAAAATTGCACCAGCATTCTTCTCAAAGTTGGAACAAACAATCCTAAAATTTGTATGAAACCACAAAAGACCCCAAGCAGCTAAAGTAATATTGAAGAAGAAACCAAAATGGGAGGCATCATAATTCCAAACTTTAGCCTCTACTACAGAGCTGTCATCAAGACAGTATGGTATTGGCACAAAAACAGACACATAGACCAATGGAATAGAATTGAGAACTTAGAATTGGACCCACAAATGTATGTAAAACTAATCTTTGATAACGCAGGCAAGAGCATCTAATGGAAAAAAAGACAGTCTCTTTAGCAAATGGTGTTGGGAGAACTGTATATGCAGAAGAATGAAATGGGACCACTTTCTTACACCATACACAAAAATAAACACAAAATAGATGAAAGACCTAAATATGAGACAAGAAACCATCAAAACCCTAGAGGCGAAAGTAGGCAACAACCTCTTTGACCTTGGCCACAGCAATTTCTTGCTTGACACATCACCAAAGGCAAGGGAATTAAAAGCAAAAATGAACTATTGGAACCTCATCAAGATAAAAAGCTCT
Source organism: Hyaena hyaena (assembly GCF_003009895.1). NCBI lineage: Eukaryota > Metazoa > Chordata > Mammalia > Carnivora > Hyaenidae > Hyaena > Hyaena hyaena. The sequence continues at coordinate 647,806 of NW_024081624.1, read as the reverse complement.
GCACTGCAAAGGAAACAATCAACAAAACTAAAAGGGAACTGATAGAATGGGAAAAAATATTTGCAAATGACGTATCGGATAAAGGGCTAATATCCAAAATCTATAAAGAACTTACCAAACTTCACATCTGAAAAACAAACAATCCAGTGAAGAAAAGGGCAGAAGACATGAATAGACACTTTTCCAAAGAAGACATCCAGATGGCCAACAGACATGTGAAACCATCTCACCATCACTCATCATCAGGGGAAATACAAACCAAGCCACAATGAGATACCATCTCACACTTGTCAGAGTAGCTAAAATGAACAAATCAGGAAACTAGAGATGCTGGTGAGAATGTGGAGAAATGGGAACCCTCTTGCACTGTTGGTGGGAATGCAAACTGGAGCAGCCACTCTGGAAAACTGTGGAGGTTCCTCAAAAAATTAACGATAGAACTACCCTATGAACCAGAAATAGCACTACTAGAAATTTATCCTAAGGATGGGGCGCCTGGGTGGCTTAGTCGGTTGAGCGTCTGACTTTCCGACTTTCGCTTAGGTCATGATCTCGCGGTTTGTGGGTTCGGGCCCCGCGTCGGGCTCTGTGCTGACTGCCAGCTCGGAGCCTGGAGCCTGTTTCAGTCTGTGACTCCCTCTCTCTCTGACCCTCCCCTGCTCACGCTGTCTCTCTCTCTC
>NW_024081624.1:607053-644831 GCF_003009895.1 Hyaena hyaena | reverse complement strand
TCTACTACAGAGCTGTCATCAAGACAGTATGGTATTGGCACAAAAACAGACACATAGACCAATGGAATAGAATTGAGAACTTAGAATTGGACCCACAAATGTATGTAAAACTAATCTTTGATAACGCAGGCAAGAGCATCTAATGGAAAAAAAGACAGTCTCTTTAGCAAATGGTGTTGGGAGAACTGTATATGCAGAAGAATGAAATGGGACCACTTTCTTACACCATACACAAAAATAAACACAAAATAGATGAAAGACCTAAATATGAGACAAGAAACCATCAAAACCCTAGAGGCGAAAGTAGGCAACAACCTCTTTGACCTTGGCCACAGCAATTTCTTGCTTGACACATCACCAAAGGCAAGGGAATTAAAAGCAAAAATGAACTATTGGAACCTCATCAAGATAAAAAGCTCTGCACTGCAAAGGAAACAATCAACAAAACTAAAAGGGAACTGATAGAATGGGAAAAAATATTTGCAAATGACGTATCGGATAAAGGGCTAATATCCAAAATCTATAAAGAACTTACCAAACTTCACATCTGAAAAACAAACAATCCAGTGAAGAAAAGGGCAGAAGACATGAATAGACACTTTTCCAAAGAAGACATCCAGATGGCCAACAGACATGTGAAACCATCTCACCATCACTCATCATCAGGGGAAATACAAACCAAGCCACAATGAGATACCATCTCACACTTGTCAGAGTAGCTAAAATGAACAAATCAGGAAACTAGAGATGCTGGTGAGAATGTGGAGAAATGGGAACCCTCTTGCACTGTTGGTGGGAATGCAAACTGGAGCAGCCACTCTGGAAAACTGTGGAGGTTCCTCAAAAAATTAACGATAGAACTACCCTATGAACCAGAAATAGCACTACTAGAAATTTATCCTAAGGATGGGGCGCCTGGGTGGCTTAGTCGGTTGAGCGTCTGACTTTCCGACTTTCGCTTAGGTCATGATCTCGCGGTTTGTGGGTTCGGGCCCCGCGTCGGGCTCTGTGCTGACTGCCAGCTCGGAGCCTGGAGCCTGTTTCAGTCTGTGACTCCCTCTCTCTCTGACCCTCCCCTGCTCACGCTGTCTCTCTCTCTCTCCTAGAAATAAATAAAAAAAAAAAAAAAAAAAAAAAAAAAGAAATTTATCCTAAGGATACAGGAGTGCTGATTTATAGGGGCACATGTACCCCAATGTTTATAGCAGTGCATTGAACAATAGCCAAATCATGGAAAGAGTCTAAATGTCCATCAACTGATAAATGGATCAATTACATGTGGTTTATATATACAATGGAATACTATTGGCAATGAGAAAGAATGAAATTATGCCCTTTGCAGCAACATGGATGGAACTGAAAGATATTATGCTGAGTGAAATAAGTCAGTCAGAGGACAGATATCATAGGTTTTCACAGATATGTGGATCTTGAGAAACTGAACATAAGACCATGGGTGAAGGGAAGGGGAAAAAATACAGAGAGGGAGGAAGACAAACCATAAGAGACTCTTAAATACAGGAAACAAATTGAAGGTGGATGGCGTTTGGGGGAGAGGGGAAAATAGGTGACGGTCATTGAGGAGGGCACTTATGGGGATGAGCACTGGGTGTTGTATGTAAGCCAACTTGACAACAAATTATATTAAAAAATAAATTAAATAAAAATTCCAAAATGGCAATTAAACTTCCCATTTAATGAAGAAAGGGCCAGTTTATTCCATGGTTTCACCATACCTATGAGAGAAAGTCATATCTCTAAGTATAGCTCTTCTCTCTTTTTAATGGAAAATGTTAAATACATACTAAAATAGAAGAATAACATAATGAACCCATCACCTATCACCTAGCCTCAAGAATTATCAACTTTTGGCCAATCATGTTGCTTCTATAACTCATTCACTATGTTCCACCAACACTGGATTCCTTAAGCCAAATCCCAGACATAACACAATCTCATCTGTAAACATAGCAGTCTATCTTTAAAAGACAAGGACTCTTTTTCAACAGAGCCATTAACACATATGAAAAATTAGAAATAATTATTAATATCATCAAACATCCAGTAGTAATCAAACTCATTATTCATTGAAATCAAGGGACCAAGGGGGAGAAGAAGGGCGGAAATGGTGGGGGAAAGGGAGAGAGGCAAACCATGAGAGACTCTTGAATGCTGAGAACAACTGAGGACTGATGGATGTGGGGGGGGGGGGGGGGGGATGGGCATGAAGGAGGGCACTTTGGGGATGAGCACTGAGTGTTATGTAGAAACTAATTTGACAATAAACTATTTAAAAAAAAAAAAAAAAAAAAAAAAAAAAAAAAAAAAAAAAAGTACTAAACACATAAAAGGAAAAAAAAAAAAAAAAGAAATCAAGGTCCTTATATATTGCAACTGATACATCTCATACCTCAATCTGTAGTACTCTCTCTTGCTCTTTCTCCCTCCCCCACCGCCGCCTCTCTCTCTCTCTCTCTCTCTCTCACTTTGTTACTGAACAAATCAGAAATTTTTTTTCTGAAAAAAATTTCTCACACTCTGAATTTTACTAGTTGTATCCCCATGGTGTCATTTAACATGTCCCTCTTTGCCTATTTCTTCCTGCAAACTACTAATTAGGTCTAAAGGCTTGATTAAATTCAGGTTTGATTTTTTTTTAACAAAAATACTCCATGAGTGGTTAAATGCAGACATCAAGAAGCACATTATGTCATTATACCTGGTTGTCTCTTTTTGTCATATTAGCAGCCCTTGAAGGTCACTGGCTGTACTGTTTCATTAACAGTTGCAAAACGGAGATGATTTTCATTCTATTCTTTCCTCATTTAGCTTGAATATTTCTTTAAAGAGAATTGTTCCCTCATCAATGATTTCATTGCCCTGGGGTATACTTTGAACAGAAAAGAAGGTAAGATGCTTGATCTTTCTTTCCCTTTATCAATTTTCAAAAAATTGAGTTCATTCCCTAGCATCCATAAAAGGGTTTTTCTGTTTTTACTTTTACTATCATTATGAACTCATGGTTTTAAAAGTATTTTGTACATTTCATCTACTGTAGATATTAAGCCATTGTTTACTGATGCTCAAATTATCCCATTTTTAAAAATTTGGGTATAGTTGACACACAGTGCTACATTAGTTTCAGGTAGTCATTTGAAAAGTTTATACATTATGCTGTGTGTTCACCACAAGTATAGCTACCATCTGTCTCATTACATAGCTATTACAATATCATTGACTGTTTTCCTTACACTTTGCTTTTTATTCCCATGACTTACTCAGTCCATAACTGGAGGTCTGTATCTCCCTCTCCCCTTCATCCATTTTGCCCAACCCTCTACCCACCTCCCTTCTGGCAACCACCAGTTTGTTTTCTGTACTTATAGTTTTGATTCTGGTGTGTTTGTTTACTCATTTTTTAAGATTCCATTTATGAGTGGAATCATATTGGTATTTGACTTTATCATTCTTGCTTATTTTGCTTAGCATTATATCATCTAGGTCCATCCATGTTGTCTCAAATGGCATGATTTCATCCTTTTTATGGCTGTGTAATATTCTATTGTATGTATATACTATGTTTTCCTTATCCATTCATCTACTGATGGACACTTAGGTTGCTTCCATGTTTTGGCTATTGTAAATAATGCTGCAGTAAACATAGGGATGTGTATATCTTTTCAAGTTGGTCTTTTTATTTTTCCTGGGTAAATACCCAATAGTGGAACTGTTGAATCATATAGTATTTCCATTTTTAATTTCTTGAGGAACCTCTCTACGTTTTCCACAGTGGCTGTATCAATCCACATTCCTACCCACAGTGCATGAGGGTTCCTTTTTCTCTACATCTTCACCAACATTTGTTTCTTGTCTTCTTGATTTTAGCCATTTTAACAGGCATGAGGTGGTGTCTGTCCCATTTTAAATTAATAAAAATCCCTTCAAGTTGGCTCCTGAGTTCTTTGTCATGATCCCACAGGCTTTAATAAATTCTTCATCTTATGTTATAAGATGTTATATATTTCCTTTTCTTTTTATTGAAGTATAAATCACATACAATATCCTCTTAGTTTCAGGTGTACATCACAGTGATTCAGTATTTTTATACATTAGTAAATGATTCCCATGGTAAGTCTAGTTATCATCTGTCACTGTACAAAGTTATTACAATATTATTGACTATATTTCCTATGATGTACATTACATCTCCAGGATTTATTTATAACTGGAAGTATGTATTTCTTAATCCTCTTTACCTATTTAGCCTGCCCCCTAATCATTCTCCCCTTTGGTAACTAACAGTTTGTTTCCTGGATCTATGAGTCTCTTTCTGTTTTGTTTGTTTGTTTTATTTTTTAGATTCCACATGTAAGTAAAAGTTTATGGTATTTGTCTTTCTCAGACTTATTTCACTTAGCACAATACCCTCTAGATATATCCATGTTGTTGCAAATGGAAAGATTTCAATCTGTTTTATGGCTGACTAATATTCTATTATATATATTCCACATCTTTATTCCATCTATTGGTGGACATTTGGGTTGTTTCTATATTTTGTCTATTGTAAATATTGCTTTAGTGAACACAGAGGGTGCATATATGTCTTCAAATTGGTATTTTCATTTTCTTCAGATAAATACCCAGAAGTGGAATTGCTGGATCATATGGTTCTATTTTTAATTTTTTTGAGGTGTCTCCATATTGTTTTCCATAGCAGGTGCACCAGTTTACACTGCCACCAACAGAGGGCACACTTTTCTTCACATCCTCACCAACAAGTTTTTTTTTCTCTTTGATAAAGCCTATCTGATATAATGTGACATAATATCTTACTATGGTTTTGATTTGCATTTCCCTGATGATTAGTGATGTTGAGCATCTTTTCACGTGCCTGTTTGCTATGTTTTTATTTGATATTTTAGATATTTTATATACATATATATGACATATATATGTAAACAAAAACATATATACATACCCCCTTTTGTTGATCATTTTTCTCCACTTGACTCTTTCCACTTAACAATATATCTCAGTAATCATGTCATGAAAGTGTATAGACATGTTCACTTCTGTTTGTTTTTATAGTTACATAATGGTCCTCATGTATTTTTACAGCCACATATCACTCCAGTAGATGGCTATACCATAATTTATTCAACCAGTCCTCTATTGTGGATACATGCGCTGTTTCCAGCCTTTTCCTATTGCAAATATTACTTCAATAAATTGTCTTGGACATAACTTAGAGGCATAACTTTGGGGACAGATTGTGTCCTTGGGACACATTCCTAGAAGTGGAGCTGCTTGACCAAAGGATAAATGTATATGTAACTTTGCTGGATTTTGTCAAAATCCTGGTAGTTTGCATTTCCACTAGTAGTGCCCAAGAGTACCTATTTCTCCACAAACTGATAATATTTAATGTACAACTTTTATGATAGCTGATAAGTTGTATCTCAGTGTAGTTTTAATGTATATTTCTCTTATTAGAAACAATAAACTATTTGTAAAAAAAATAAATAAAAAAAAAAAAAAGAAACAAGACAGAGTATCTTTTCACATTTCTAAAAACCATTTGAATTTCTTTTGCTATTAGTTGTCAATCTCTCTTATTTATTTTTCAGTAGGATTTTTGCTCCTTTTTTATTTTTAGAAGTTCTTTAAATAACAAGCTATTAATCCTTTATCTGTGAGAGAAGTTGCAAATATTTTGTCAGCTTGCCATTTTACTATACTTATGAGTGTTATTTGGAAGGAAGGCATAAAAACACGATTTTTTTCTTCTATATTTATCAACTCATACTGTTCATGGACTTTGAATTATAGGAAATAATTCCCATCTTATAAAGAAACTCATCTATGTTTTAATCTGGTTTCTTTTTTTACAATACATTTCTAAAACATTTAGAATTTATCCTGGTAAATAGTACCTTTTTCCACATGGCTATGCTATTATCTTATAACAACTCATTTAAAACTCTATCTTCTATTTCAGAAAACAAAAACAAAAACAAAAAAAAAAACCTATAATCTGAATCTATCAAGAGGAAACATCACAGAAACCGAAGAAATATTCTCTAAAAGTACTGACCTGTATTCTTCAAAATATAGCAACAGCAAAGGCCAAAGAAAGGCAACTAAAGAGATATGACAACTAAAAGCAATATGTGATTCTAGATAGCATATTGTACTAGGGAAAAACTTGTTGTGAAGGATACTATGGGATAACTGAAAGAAGAATCTGGATTGTATATTAAAGTGTGTATCAACATGAAATTTTCTAAATTGGATAACTGTATTGTGGATACATAAAAGAATACTCTTGTTTTTAGGAAATATTCAATAAAATATTATCAGGTACAAGGACAAGATTGTGCAATTCTCAAATATTTATATCTATATCTACATAGACATATATATATAAATTGTGTGTGTGTGTGTGTGTATGTGTGTGTGTGCATGTGTGTGTGTAGAGGAGACAGAGACAGAACGGAAATGATAAAGGAAATCTTAGGAAATCTTAGGAAATTTTATATGAGAGTTCTCAATACAATTCAGATTAACAAAATAAATAACATCTATCTTTTCCCCACTAACTCTGATGCTGCCTGTATAATAACTTCTATATCCATCTGCAATTTGGTTTATGAATCAACACTACACTATTTTAATTATAGAAGCTCTGTAATATGTTTTATTATTCTGATAGAATTCACCCTGCTTATTGCTCTTTTTAAAAGAAGTTTCCTGGATATTTTTGCATCTTTGTTCTACTTTCTAGAATGTCATATTTTTATTGGAATTGCATTACATGTATAGGTTAATGTAGGACTGACATCTTTATGATGTTGAGTTTTTCTACCCAAGAACTTGGTATACATTTCCATTTGATCAAGTCCACTTTTCTGTTTCCCCAGATGTTTTACAGTTTTCCCCATTCATGTTTTGGCACTTTCTGTTGGCTTATTTTGCTATTATAAATGTGTTATTCTCTTCCATTTTATCTTTTAACAAGTTTCAACACCCCTTCTGGGTTTCCCAAACTAAAACAAAATTGTCAATAATTTTGTAATTATTCTAAGGTGGGCATTTTCTAATCTGTTTTAAGTGTCTTATTATTTTCAATTCTGTTGTAAAATTCTCAAAGCAAAATACATTATAATTCACTTTAATTAAATATTGCAAACATATGCTGTAGTTAGTACCTAGGGAATTAAGATCTCTGAACCTCAAGGGTTAAATTGGTTCAAAGCAGCATGTGGCAAATGACATTGGATATCTGCAGAAGGCTTATAGCTTCCACATCAAAAACAGAAGGAGGGAAGCTAGAAAAAATAATTTAGTCTAGATGAAATGTAAACAAAATCGTTAGTTATTATCAGTGGCCTCAACATACCTGAATAAAGCATATGTGAACTAAGTCTTTAACTAAGAAGAATTTGTCAAAGTTTACTCAGTCCTGTCAAGGAAGAAAAGAATTAAATTATAACAAAGAATAAATCTGAGGACTAAAGAGAAACCCTCCATTGAGGGGCAGTTACCCTGTAGCCTTAAAAAAAAAAATCCTGCATGATCCTGATTTTCATGGCTCTTGTTTGGTACCTACCAAGCACAACCTTCAGGAGAAAAAGTATTTGCCAACTTTCAAGTATCCAGCCTGAACCAGGGACAATTCTCACAATAAACAAACCAATCGGCCTTGTGGTATATACATTAGTGTCTAGTGAATCTGTGGGAAATAGAGTCACAACCTGGCATGCCAGCCCACAAGTCTTGTGAGGAGGCCTCTGCAGGTGCTAACATATACCTCTCAAACTGAGCATGAGCCATCCCAGAGGTCTGAGGGAGATTAAAACCCATAACATCAAATTAATATGGTTTCATGACACAAAGATGTTTGAAGTCCTAGATTGTTTTAGATCTGAGATGAGGAAATGGCTTTTCTGGACCTGTAAATGGGTTTCTGAGAGAGAAGCTAAGTGGTCCGGCTGACCTTGAAGATTCCTTAGACATGAAAAATTCTCCAGCCTATGTATTAAAAAAAAAAAAAAAAAAACTCAAAGAAACCCCTACAGCAGGGCATGCGAATCCATGACAGAAATGATCCAAGTATTGTGGGGTCTGGAAGGAGGTGAGAGAAGATTTTCTATAATGATTGGCATTTAGGCTACGTAAGGCTTAAAACCTCAGCAATAGGTGGCAGCTAATCTCCTCTAGAAGAGATTAAATAGGATCAACAGGAGCTCCACTTAAAAGTCGCACTAATGTAAAATTGTTCTCCAGAGCAGTCCTACCAAAACCACTGGCTTTTTGTTTGCTGTTTTGTTTTTCCTATTCAAGAGAGGAAACCTGACAAGATTAGGGAGTTTGACTGCCTGGCTAGAGTATAAAGTTTTACAGGACTAATCAAATAGGTTTGTTACTTCTAAAACTCTCTCAGACTAAAATTAAATTGAAAACAAAGTTGAAATCTTCTTCAAAATTACTTGTTACTATAAAATTTCCATTGAAAATTTTGTCTTGGCAAATACCATATGATTGCACGTATAGGAGGTTAGGAGGAACTTAACGGAGGACCAAGGGGGAGAAGAAGGGGGAAAATAGTGGGGGAGAGGGAGACGGGCAAACCATGAAAGACTCTTGAATACTGAGAACAAACTGAGGACTGATGGGTGTGGGGGGGGAGGGGGGAGATGTGCATGGAGGAGAGCACTTGTGGGGATGAGCAATGGGTGTTATATGGAAACCAACTTGACGATAAACTATTTGTAAAAAATTTAAAAAAAAGAAAAAAAGGAAAAGAAAATTTTGTCTTGGGGCACCTGGATGGCTTAGTCGGTTGAGCATCTGACTTTGGCTCAGGTCATGATCTGGTTCGTGAGTTCAAACCCTGTATTGGGCTTGCTGCTGTCAGCATGGAGCCTGCTTCGGATCCTCTGTCCCCTCTCTTTCTGCTCCTCCCTTGTTCACTTTCTCTCTCAAAAATAAATAAATAACATTTTTTAAAAAGAAAGAAAATTTTGCCTCTACTCTTTGTATGTCCAATATATTTCCTTCTTTATTCCTTCTCAAGATTCTGAAAGTCAAAAATTTTAAGAGCAAGATTATAATAAGTGATGCTGAAATTATACATTAAACCTATAAAACTGAACTCTGGCTAAACCTATGGCTTTGCTAAAGTAAGTGGTTGTATTAGCAAATTGAACAGCACATTTAGAAAGATTCACATTTTCTATTCCTAATTATTTATTATTTTAGCCTATTTATTAACATTGGCTTTCTCTTTTATGCCAGCTGCCTTTTATTCTGCCAGTTAGAAAGAAACACCAAGTATACTTCTGGGGCTTTACTGGGATTCAGCAGGCAATTCTCCAAGTCACTTAGACTTGTTCTCAGGAGGCTGTGCATCCTCACAGTTGGAGATTTATCTGTTTTCATTTTTTGCCCCCTTGTATTTCATAGAGAGATAGCCAAGAGATTGCTTTAATATAATAAACTTGCCCTTTGACTTGTGGGTTCACTTTGCCAAAATACGAGATGACCCAGAATAGGAATCAGAAGGAATCAGGAAGACCCAAATTCTACCCAGTGCCCTGCCAATGTAGGTATCTGTCACCTGATGGCCAGATGTCATGACTCTACCAGTATCCCAAGACACCGAATGAACAAACCAACAATAGACTCAAAGTCTCCCATTTTTCTTTTACTCTTTCTCTGGGATTGTTTCACAGCTTTGTGCCCTGCCCCCAACCCACCCTCTTTGACTCATCAAGTTAGAAAAGTCTTTCAGCCTGCTACATTTGATGTCAGATAGTTGGCCAACCATCAGGGTTTTACTGAGGATCTCTATGTGAAAGAATTCCTAACCAATGTATTAGAACCTTTGTGTTGCTATTGCTGATGATCTAAAAAGGGTGGTATATAAAACCAAAGGCCCCCAAAAAGTGTTATCATATATACAACTCCCTTCCCACTCTTAAATTAGTTGTGTTTGTGTGCTGGGTGTATATGAATGAGTTATACCATTCATACACATACAGGCATGCATACGCTTTAAACCTGAGAAACATTTGGTCTTTGTACTATATTTTAAGAAGGGCCTAAATCTTTATATGGCAATCAAAGGAGAAATCAGCTTTCTAAAGAGAGTAAAACATATGTGCAGAGCATAGAGTTATGAAAGTATAAAGAACTACAGCATATGGGGAGGTATAGAAAAAGTAAGACCAGAGAAGAACCACTGACGGGCTTAAACTGAGAGAGACATGGTCAGATTTGTACTGAAAAACTCACTCTAACAGCAGCATGGAGGATGGGCTGGACATTTCAGAGACTGAAGGGAAGCGTCCCAGGTAGAAGGCTGTTGCAATGATCCAGGCGAAAAAGAGGAAAGCCTGAAATAAATTAGTGGCAGAAGAGATAGGAGGAACATAAAGGAGAGACTTTGAGAATGCATACAACTTATTCACCAATTAAGAATTAGGGAAAAAGGAAAGGGCAGAGTCAAAGATGACTGTCAGCCTTTCAGTTGGAATGACAGGGTGTACAGCAGTGTTATCTACCAAGGCAAGAACTACAATGGGAAGAGCAGTTCAGCTTGTGGAGAAAAGAATGAGCTCAATTCTGCACAGATTGAATTTCAAGCAATTGTACAAAATACAAGTGGGGACATCCAGAAGGCAGTTGGATAAATGGTTTTAGAGATTGGGCATGAAGACTGGACTGAAACTATGGATTTGGACACCATACACATATAAGTGGAAGACTGAGTAAGAGAAGTAGGTAAGATCCATTAAGGAATGTGTAGAGAAAGAGAATAAGGCAGAGGATAGAAGCTCGTGTACCTCTACCATGTTATGGGCAAATAGAGGAGGAGGGGCCAGTACAAAAGTCTGAAAAAAGCAGAATATTCTCCAGTTGGAGGGAGACCAAGGGGCTATGGTATAATGAAAAGAGTCCTGAAGCTGGAGAACACTTCAAGAATGAAGATACTCAAAAGCATCAAATTCTACCAAGGACATAGACAGAAATGATAGATGACAAAGATTCCTTTGGATTCAATAATTTGAGCCCAGTCCTGAAAGACAGATCTAAGAGGAGGGAGAGAGGCAAGCCATGAGAGATTCTTGAATGCTGAGAACAAACTGAGGACTGATGGGTGTGGGGGGGAGGGGGGGATGGGCATGGAGGAGGGCACTTGTGGGGATGAGCACTGGATGTTATATGGAAACCAACTTGACAATAAACTATTCGTAAAAAAAAAATAATAAAATAAAAAAATAAAATGCCACTTCCAGGGCACTTGGATGGCTTAGTCAGTTAAGTGTTCACTCTTCATTTTGGCTCAGATCATAATCTCATAGTCATGAGACTGAGCCCCAAGTCAGGCTCTGTGCTGAGCATCAAGCCTGCTTGGGATTCTCTCTTCCCCTCTCCGTCTCCCTCTGCTCCTCTGACTTACTCATCCGTGTCCATGCACACACACACTCTCTCTCAAAAAATAAAAATTAAGGAACTCCTGGGTGTCTCAGTCAGTTGAGCATATGAGTCTTGACTTTGGCTCAGGTCACCATCTCATGGTTCTTGAGTTCAAACCCCATGTCAGGCTCTACACTGATAATGTGGAGACTTCTTGGAATTCATTCTCTCCCTCTCCCTCTTTCCCTCTCTCTGAAAATAAATAAACTTTTTTAAAAATAAATAAATAAAATGTCATTTCCTCAGGGAGAGCTTACCTCACTCCCAGACTAGGTTACGTCTCTCTATTAAACATACTTAGTACGATATGCTTTTCCTTAATAGCTTGTATAGTAGTGATAGCTAAATTATTAGTTATACAATTATAGAATATAAAATATTAATTCTGTAATTATATGTAATTTTTAATATCTACCTTCTTTCCCCACCAAGTCATTTGCTCCATGACGTTAAGAAGTTCATCTCTTTTGTTTATTGTTGGATAATCAGCACCAATGGACTTAACTGGTGTTCATTCTTTCATTCATTCAGCCAATAATGATGTAGCCCTTGTGATATGAGACATGGTACACATACTAGACACTTAAGAAATACTTGTTGAATGAATGAATGAAGTGCTATAGGACGGCTCATTTAAGGACAAAATCAAATGAGCAAATAATCTATAATCATAATGTGCTATGGTACAAATTTGCAAAAGGGATTGCAAGTGTGAGGCACTTGCTAGGGTGAATTTAAACAGGGAAAGCTAACTTTGGACAGAAGTGATGATTTGGGGAAAAAATAATGAATATGGATTGGAACTGATGCTGGAGGGGTGGGTGGCCCACAAAAGGAAATGTTATTACTAGAACCACTCTTCCCAGTATTCACAGGTGGGATCCAGCTGTATACTACAGCACTTTCAGTAAGTAAAGGAATAGAGTTTCTTACCTTAATTGAACCATGAATAATACTTCTGTTCTACTTCAAACCATAAACCTATATATGACTCCAACAATCGTAAGATAAAAGACTTACAGTACAATTCTGAGAAAAGAAGTATCATTATATTTTTCAGTCTCTCAGATTTAATTAAAGTTTAGCAATGAAAAGTAGCTATATGTAACTACTCTGGAAAAATGATGGTACTAGGAGCAGTAACATAAAAACAGTGAAATGATAAACATTACAGTCCAGCAAGCTCAAAGCTGTCTACCATGTAAGACATGAACTTGAGAACGTTTTCTTGGCACTTTTGGACTGTTTGAACTAAATGGAGCGTAAAAAGGCCTTACCCATTTTTTTAAATTCCATTCACCCTCTTAAGAAGACCAATGAGTTTCTGAATAACTAAACAGTGAGTCTGGAATCATACTTGATCCTAGGAACTTTTACACTGTTGAACTGGGTGGCCTTCAACAGCAGAGATACAAAAAAAAAAAAAACAAAAACAAAAAAAACAAAAACAAAAAAAACCCTTTCTCTGCAATACCTCTTTGCAAATAAATCAGTCTTGCAAACAGCTTTCAAAAATCAGGAGGCCTCCAATAGCAAAACCATTTGGCTTACAATGGCTTCTGTAGCCCTGGCCATATTCACCAAACCAGGTCTCCCTAAGTTTCCATATTTGCCCATATGTCTAGTATAAAGAAAAAATAAAACATTGTCATCATTTTCATCTCCTGTCTCAGCCCCTTACAAAATCGTAACAAATACATGAAAAGCTCATTAAAGGTAAAGATAATAAAAGGGAAATATAAATAAAGAAAAACAAATATCCATCAAGATGCCTGTCCCAGCTGGTTAAAGGCTGGAATATTTCTAAACCACCTGAGTGTCCCTCTCCCTCTCCAGCCGTCAACAGTCTAGTAAATAAAAGGTTAGTTCCTGGCACCTACAGAGGCACCCATTCTGACTAGTGAATGCCTAGGCTGTGTGAGATAACACACAGATGGAGAGACAGAGATGGAGATAAAGGTTCTCAGAGACAGACAGAGGGAGAGAGAGAGAGATACATCGAGAAATACAGATAAATATTCCAAAAAAATAGGCAAACTGCATTCATTCTATTTTTAGCACCTATCTTCTGATTCCCTTTAGGGTCAGCATAGTTCTCTCTGGATCCTGGGCAAATGGGTTAACCTCACAGTTAAAGAAGGTAGGAAGTCAATGTTTAAATAACCCTATTATTTCCACAGAGATACAGTAAAGCAAATCTGGCATGAAAAAAAAAAAAGAATGCTGTAATAATTACCCAACTTGTACTTTGATTTTCATTATGAAATTGAAGGTTTTGATCCCTGAAGAAAATCTTCTAATGGACTTTGTCATAGAGTTGTAAACCCATGATACCAAAAGAAAGTTAGGCTTGTGTTCAAGGAGGCATGGTGGGCTTCACTGTACGTCTGCTATGTAAGTTCTCCTGGTTCTGTAAGCTCCTGCTCATTTCCTTAGCTAGCCCCGTCCCAGCTCCAGAGTGTCTGTTCTACCACCCAGGCTGTGCCCTGCCACTCTTTAAAAATATCTCTCATACTGCTAAAAGTTCCCAGAAACTTATTTTCCCATTTCTTTCCTCTGGGTGTTTAAAGTTTCTAAATAAGCAGGGGTACTTATCAGCACTTCCCCAGTAAAAAGCAACCCATGAAAATTCTGCGAATTTGAGGGTGAGTACATTAACTCCTTTGTGAGTTCCCTTGAAGTAAAGGACAACTCAGTGTTCAGGAACCCCTGCTAATTTACACATTGCCCCCACTGATCATTATTAGCACACAGTTGTAGCTAGGTGGTCTCATGGAGCCTATAATAACAGGGCTGGATGTCAGGTCAGGAGTATTCGCTCTCCTACCCTAATGAGTGAGCTCATTTACCTGGTGCTGTGGTCAGAATGTTTGCCTTCTCCCCAAATTCACAAGCTGGAATCCTAATCGTATAAGATGGTGTTAGGAGGTAGGTTATGTTAGGTTAGGTCACGAGCGTGGAGCCCTCGTGAAGGGCATTAGTGCTCTTATAAAAGAGAAGCCCCCAGAGCTCCTTAGCCCCTTTTGCCATGTGAGGATACAGAAAGAAGTCTACAACTGAGAAGAGAGCCCTCCTTCAACCATACTGCTCCTCTGATCTCAAACTTCTAGTCTCTAGAACTGTTAGAAATAAGTTTCTGTTGTTTAAAAGCCACTCAGTCTGTGGCTTTGTGTTACTGTAGCCTGAGCAGCCTAACACACATGGGAACACAGGGATCCTGTGGAAAGAAAATCATTTTGTTAAGAATTTAGAAAAGAGGTACCTAGATGGCTCTGTTGATTAAGTGACTGACCTGATTTTGGCTCAGGTCATGATCTCGAAGTTCTGGGATTGAACCTGTGTCAGGTTCTGCACTGATAGCACAGATTGGGATAGCCTGGGCTTCTCTTTTTCCCTCTCATTCTGCCGTTCCCCAACTCCTGTGCACACATGTGTGTGTGCATGCTCTCTAAAGAAACAAAGATTAAAAAAAAAAAAAACTTAGAAGGGGGATAGAGATGACAAGGACCGTGGAGGGAAAGATATAGGCTCCAGACCTACTTAGAGGCTCCATCAGATCCCTCAGCTGAGGAGGACAGTCTCCCTTTCTCCAAGACAGCTCTGGGGTTGGGCTGCAGTGAAGAGGTGGGGAGTCCAGTGGCCCTTTGTGGTAGATGACACCGGCAACAGGGCAGGGGCAAGGTCCCTCCTTTAATTGCCCTGTGAGCAGTGGACACCAACAGAGACTCCAGAGGGTAAAAAAAAAAAAAAAGTAAAAGTAAAATATATATATATGTATATATATTTATATACACACACACATGCACACACACATATGGAGCCTGAGTCCCAGGAACATAAAGAGAAACTCTCCTAGGGCCTACTACTAGAAGGGGGTTTGTGGGAGGAACTGTGGCCCCCCATGATCAGGTACAAACATCCCAGCTGTTCCTTGACTGCAGTACACTAGAACTAGTAAGGCCTGGGGGCATCGTTCTGAGTTGTACTCACCCATTCACCCTAAGATTAAGATGCACCGTCATTATTTCTAGCAATCTCCTATGAAGCAATATGAAAATGCCTAATACACACATTTTCTAAGAAACGGCCCTAAAGGAAGGCCCCATTCTAAGTAAGTCACTGGTGCAAATATACACGGAACATCTCTGGGGATGTCAAAAGGGAAATAGCAAAACTGTTCATGAGACTGATGATGTTCCCCCCCCATGGGCTTATGCCTTTCCGGACATGAACTTGGAAAGAATGTTCCAGACAATGGAAATGCTTTGACTTGTTCGGACTTTTGTGTTAGGGGTGACTTTTCCTCTTTATTTAGACTAAACTTGTTTTCATTATTGCCCCCCCCCACAATGAGAACTTTTAAAGCCAGCCACCCTCCCTAATAAAAATTTAATGTCACAGATACACTGTACATCTGTTTTTGTACCATGTAGATATCAATGCTTCACATTTAAAAAAGAGAGAATATGATATTTTGTCCCCAAAGACCAGTGTTTGTCTCTTGGATGTTGATATTGTGCCGCCCCCCCCTGGGGAATTCCCCCCTGTGCTGGGAATGCAAGATTTGTTTTCACAGCATGTGCATCTCAAGAGCTAACCCTGCAAGCCTTTGGCCCACCCCAGGCCCAGCTCATCTTCCACTGGAGCCAACAGTACATACACCGTCAAAGATCTAGAACATTCCCTCACACACACAGCTGAGATGGTATCCACATGTATTCCCCAATGCCATAGCTTATGTTTATTATGTCTCCAAACTGGCCAGCTGCTGCTTTGCATATATCCAAATGATACTGCCTTTTGTTTTGCTGTATACCATATGTGCCTACTCAAATGTAATCCATTACTACTCATTAATTGTAGTTAGACATGTCCTGAGCTTCTCCAAAACACTGCAGTATAAGCACTTTGCCCTCCATGAACAGGAAAATCAAACTTTCTTTTTTATATCCAAAATGTTTTTAAACAACATAGTCCCTCTGCATAAAGTTCTTACAATTTCCCAAATTCCAAATCAAATTCTTTACTTCTCATAATCTATACCAACTGTCAAATCATTGGTGAAGTTGGCAAAAAATGGGAGTTCACACTACTTCTTTTCAGCTCCCTGCTCACCACTCAAAGAACATAAAGTCGACATCTACCTTTCTTTGCCGTGGACTCTAAAAAAATCCTCAAAATATGAATTTCTAAATGGAGAAGGTGTTTTCCAATTATATTAAGCAGAGGGAATCATTAAACAGGCACCTACCACTCTGGGGGAAAATCCACACATTCATCTCTAGTCATCGTAAAATACAAGTATCCTAAACAGAGCCATTATGCTACACCAAGGCACCTTCAGCATTCATTTAGTGGTCCTGCCTTCTCAGTAAGTCTGCTGCTGATAGCATCCAATTAATCACCCAGGTATTAGACTTTGTGATGCGGAGCAATGAAGTGCTAACGAGGACCACGTGTGGTTGTGAATGGCCTCCATGTGACCAGCCACACTTGCCGAATGGAGAGAAAACACTCAAGATGGAGCTATGAGGGATCTTAGAGGGAACTCCAAGCAGTAATAGTGTGATCGGATGTGCCAATGACTTCAGAAGGATTCCAAATGGTACGTTAATGTTTTGTGTCGATTTAATTTCAAAACATGCTATTTTCAAAATCTTTTGGGGGTTCCTAATTCATTCATAATGGTATTTGTGGGTCCATTACCCTTCAACACATAGCAATTTAAATTAATTTCATTCATTAGGAAGAATGAGTGCATTGGAAAAATAAACATATCTGAATTATGCCACACTTTGGCCTTCCTACCTCAACTAGTCATGCAGAATTGGCAATTTGTTAACATACCTGAAATATGCTTTGAAAGATTTGAGTACAAGGCCAACTTCAACTTTTAATCAACCCTTAAGATTCACACATTTTCACATTTTACATTTTCATCAATAATTTATCAGTCTGACACCAACTGCATGTTGATACTAATGGCTCATGTAGAATGTCTAAATCAATGTTTCTCAGTCAGGGGTGTGACTCTGAGTAGCCTGGAGAGATTTTGAACACTGACATGCTGATTCCCACACCTGGAGAGGCTGATTGCTCATGGTCTGAGGTTGGGCTCTGGAATCCTTATTTTTAAACAGCTAATCCAGAGTCTGACTTACACATATGTTTAGGAGCAAACTCACTAGTCCTTTAAAACATGATTCAATTTAACATTTTATATTCATATCTTAGATTATATTCACAACTATAAAGATGCTCTATTTTTATTTATATACAACTTTAAATCTGTCTGTTCTGTGGAGTGAGGTGAACAAGCTTAGATGATGGGGCTGAACTTCCCTGAGGTGGACATTTGTGGATGTCCACTGTTCTGGTTAATATTATTCAGTAACAAACCACCCCCCTAATCAGTGGTGTGAAGTAACCATTTGTTTATGACAGGAAATAACACAGGATACAGCAGGGATGTTTACCTTTTGGTTTCACTTGAGAAGACTCAAACACTGAAGGTGACTCAATAGCTGAGGATAGGAACCATCTGGAAGCTCCTTCACTCACATGTCTAGCACTAGGGCTACACTGACTCCAGCAGAACTCAGCTGGGACTGCCACTCAGAGCACCTTGCATGGCCTCTCTCTGAAGCTGGGGCTTCCTCACAGTATCACGGCCTTGGGATAGCTGAATTTCTTACTCACTCCAGTGTGAGTGTTCCAGATGACAACGTGGACAATGTGCACTGCCTTTATGACCACATTGGCACCATGTCTGTGTTATTGCCCAAATAAAAACAGAAACAAAAAATAATAATAATAAACCTTATGGAAGAATTCCAGGCACACTCTAAAGCCTCACTGGGAAGAGATTTGAGGATGAGGGGCACAGCTTTTAGTGTTCCTCCATCCCTACCCTGATTTAGCTTGAAATAGGCCCTAGGTAGACACTTCCCCTTCACAGTCCTGATGCAAGCAAAAAGGAATACATGCATACACGCAGAAATTCTGCAACATCTATCAAATTATGGAAGGCATGTGGCCAGCTACCCCAGGAGGTGAAAATGAAAAAGCAAAAAAGGATGCTCCTAAGAGTTGGAAAATACCCTTTTCATACCCGCAAACAATTTTCACCTTCCTGAATTGTGGTCTCTTAGATCAGTGACTGAATGAAGACTGCACATTTTCACAGTGCTTCACCCTTTTCAGCGAGCTTTCTCTTTCATTCTCCCATTTAGAATTCACAGATAGAAATTCCTGCAGCAGGTACAAAGGGAAGGCAGGTTTTAATAGCTCCAGCTTTCAGATGTGAGAATAGAGCGTCCAAGATGTGGACTAGTGTTTTTTGCAGTCATACTGCTAGTATGTGGCAAAGCTAAGGCTTGGAGCCAGGGCGACTGTGTACACTTCATACTTTATTCCACAGGGGTTTGTCCAATAGTCTTCACTAATTACACAACAGAAAATCTCACCATGCACACATCTCAACCATACTACTGAAAGTGCCTTAGCTGGCAATTCAAAAACGTTGTTCATTTACATACCACTAGCTGACAATTCTTGAGTGCTTGCTGTATTATATGTCTGATATGGCTGTAAGCATTTTTCATGCACAGTCTTTTCAGTTGCAGAACTTGTTGTTATGTACCCATTTATTCATACTAGATGGATAAATACCTGGGTGCCTAGGTTCAGCTCAGGTCATGAACTCACGGTTCATGAGTTCGAGCTCCACATAGGGCTCTGTGCTGACAGCTCAGAGCCCGGAACCTGCTTTGGATTCTCTCTCTCTCTCTCTCTCTCTCTGTTCCTCCCCCACTTGCACTCTCTCTCTAAAACAAAGATTAAAAACAATTTTTTTTTTTTTATTTCTAGGAGAGAGAGAGAGACAGCGTGAGCGGGGGAGGGTCAGAGAGAAAGGGAGTCACAGACTGAAACAGGCTCCAGGCTCTGAGCCGGCAGTCAGCACAGAGCCCGACGCGGGGCTCGAACCCACGAACCGCGAGATCGTGACCTAAGCGAAAGTCGGACGCTTAACCGACTAAGCCACCCAGGCGCCCCTAAAAACAATTTTTAAAAACCAAGATGGATAAATAGGGGATATAGTCCCCCAGATACAAAATGGTGGTAGTTACCTAATTTTTCACAAGATAACTGTTCTTTATATCATCTGGCAACACAAAGTAAATTCAAAAACACCAAACAAATTGCAGTCAGTGACCATGGGGGGAACACAAACATGTCCCTCATCTCTCTGTTTCCCCACTTGACCTACATGCTTTGTCCCATGTGTATATATAGTTCTTCCCAAATTCACGTAATTTTCTTGCTAAAAGTATTTGCTGCAACCACCCAACATGAATAAGCATCCTGAATAGATGAACCCAAGTAGCAAATGAAAAGGGAAAGCTCCAGATCTTGAGGAGAAGTTTAAAATGATAAAGCATAAAAAGAAACAAGAAAACTTGTGATATCACAAGAACAAGAAGCTGAGGAAACTGGCCTTGTGCATTGCCTGTGATGATGCAGCAAGCAGCAGAGAAAGTTGTTTAGCAGGAGGAACTGTGGCGGCTGCAGCATCTCCTGAACAAGCCTGAAGAGGCTGCAGGCAATGGTGCCGGGCCGCTGGTGTGGAACTGATGATGAGGTCAGGTGGCTGTTCACCAGAGCCGAAAATGCCAGAACTATTGCCTGCTGGAACTGGGCTGACAGGCACCTGCATGGATCCACGGCAACGCCTCCAACACCAAGCAGAGTGTCAAGCACGGCACAGCTTCCCATCTCACTTAACAGCCATACTGGCTGCTTCATAAAGAAAGGACATGGCAAAACAACAAAGACCAGATTTGTGTTTTAAGGTAATACAGAAGGAAGATGGGACAAAGCACCACACTTTTGGTGTCATAACATTCTGTTCTGTTTCCTTCTTTCCCTCTCTTCCTCCAGAACTCAGAAAGCCTCCCATTTCATGGTATGATGCCACCGAGCAAACCTCATGCTTTCTGTAAGGTGAAGTGCTATGTATACCATAGTGTTTTTTTTTAATTTATTAGGGATTTAAGACGTTTAAAAGTTTTATTGGGTTTTTGGAAGGGTATTCCTTACTAGACTATACAGGTGTTGAATGTTCTACCCAATTCTATTTTTCCCATAAGCCCTATCATTTTTATTGTATGAAATTCTATAATGCCTTGATTCTGAGAAAGACATATATTACACTGTAGCAGAAATAATTGTATTATCTCATTTAATCCTCCTTTTATCCCTACTTTACAAGAGAAAGTACTGAACACTGAATGTGGTTTCCATTCAATGTCAAAATCTGACATCTGTAGCTTCTTCTCCCAACTTGTGTTCCCTTTCTTTCTTCTAATATAGTGTTTCCAAGGACTGCCACTATTCAAGAGTCTTTCCTAGGATGTCATGCTAAGAAAAGTCACGAATAGGCGAGTAGCTCCCAGCCCCATGGGAAGAATGGGATTTGCTCAGCATCCAAATGGAAACTGGTTTCTAGTGTTTAGGCCAAAAGTTCACCAAAGAAAATTCTCAGAAGAAGTTCTTAAGGCCAAAAGAAAGAAACAGAAGGACTTCCAAGAAATAGATCCTAAGGAAAAAAAAATCCAACTGGCAATCTGAAATAACAGGCAATTTTCCCAAAATGACTGATAACTATTGCATTACTTTCCCCAAGGTCAGCAGCAGAATAGGAATTAGAAAGACCAACTTGGGACCTTCCCTACTCCTTTTAAATATTGTGTTTCTGTTGCTTGGAACGTTCATATTTCTGCATCAGACTGTTCTCCTTGCTATATTTCACACCCCCTCTGGCTTCACATCAGAAGAACAAGGTCAGTATTTGTTTATAATGGAATAGGGGTGCGATGGTGAATAATACAGATGTATATTTAACTTGGAACAAATGCAGTTCACCTTTCTTCTCTGAGTAAATTCAAATCTTGGGAGAGACTGCAGTGCATAAACCTTCAAAAGGCGGCCCTCCTTGGGTATTCAAAACATATTTTATCACACCACAAGATCCTCTTGTTTCAAGCAAAAAGCACCAACAAAGAAAAAGATAGTTTCTGTAAGACACTTGTTGGATTTTTGGTTTGTTTTGGATGGCTGTTATTTCTTTGGGGACAAGTTGTAAATGTTAACAGAAAAAGCAAATTATGTTGATGGAATTGGGAATGAGAGGTTTAAATGAATAATTTGAAATAGGTACATATGTCATATCCTATAATAGTACGTTTTCTCAGACCTATTGCTTTGAGTTTTTAAAAAAGGATTTGGGATAAGTGTTTCTACATTAAACCTTAGAATGCTAAGGTCAAGATGAAGAGAATCAATTCAATTGAGCTTTTGAAACAGGGACAGGACAGGATCAGTCTTGCAGCACACAAGAGATTATCTTCCATTTGGAAATAGGCAGGGACTAAAGATACAGAACATAAAACTTTCCATTGGATTTCTATTTTGTTTCTTTTGTGGCCACATGTGTCTGTCTAATCTTGACCACAGAATCAGAATGTTAAAAAGACTTTGAGGGTTCATCGAATCCACACCCAAGCTTATGGGAAGACCTCCCACTAAACCTCCTGACACATGGGGACTTACCCTTGTTTTTAAAGACCTCCACGAAGTCTTTACAAGAAGTGTTCAAACACCAGCTCTCCTGCCAGCAGTCTCCTTGGCTTGTTGAATTTGCATTGGCCCCACCTCCATTAATCAATCCCACCCCAGCAAATAGGACCAGCCCCCTTGTCTCTAAACATTCCAACATCTGCCCCCGCTTATGTGTGCGGTGTCACCCAGCTCTGGCCCCTGAGCCAACAGTCTTGTTCTAATCTCCGTGGGGGCTAAGGCACAGGTGTGGGTCTCAGGCAGCCAGGACCCCCACCATCCCCCACATGGCCACTAGCAGCCCTCGGCTTCTGAGAGGCCAGCGTGAGGGGAGGCAAATTCCTAAACACTCAGGAGCCTTGGACTGTTTCATTCTTCACAGAGAAAAAAGATTCATAGATCTTCTATTAGGGAGGCTGCATGTGACACATATGAAATATCTGCCCCCCCCTCATCTTTTAACAGTGAATTGACAATTGTTTAGCTTCCCTCAATCAAACTCCCAATCAAGCCTCAAGCTTTGCAGGGCTGACTTTTACCAAAACTCCCACTCTGCTGGCTTAAAACAGCAAGGAAGTAAACTTTTCTTCCTTGTTAATATGAAAGAATTGGAAGTGCTAGAAATAGCCCCAGGACTAAAGAAACAGGTACTAACAGCGGTGTTTCCCAGGAAATGTTTGTGGCCAGAAACGTGAATGAGGAACACTCAGCTACCTTGAGAGGAATGTCTGCTTTCCTTGCCACTTGTATCATTCCACCTCAGAGAGGCCCCTGAAATGCCTTTCCTCCATTTCCTCCATCAGTGCTTCAAGGTCTCACCCCACCCCACCACTGGTCATCAAATGGCCTGAAAGAAACATATGAGGGTTGTCCATAGCATCCTTCAAAGTAGCCAGGATCCCATAAGGAGAACGGGGCCATTGCCACATCCCACCAGCTTTCAGTAGACAGACCACCCTGGAGATGGGTGAAGGGCCATCACCCCATTGTGAGAGGTGGATCCTGTTTGATTATCTGCCTCAATTTCAGCAACAGAAGACAGTAAGTTTGCAGTTACTGTTGTGGCTGTCCGCTCCAGTCTACAATGAAATGAGCCTGAGAGAAACCCAAAACTACCTGGAATTGGAGAGCCTTTCAGGGCCAAACTCTTCTCAAGTGGCACAGATTTTTAAAAGCCCAGGCCCTTTCACACTCAAGCTATATCCCAGAGAGTTAGATACACCAGCTACACCTCTGCAGATAAGACTACTTGCTTCCCTTTAACTTCCTGCTTGTATGCTCTCTCCAAAAGCCTCACTCAAGCTACAGATTTTGACGTTTAGTGTAATAACTATAAAAAGCCCTCCTTCATTTATCAAAATCATCTTTCAACCTCCCTTACCGGTTTCCATATTCACTGAGAAGTCACATCCAAGTTCCTACAACCCTTTATAGTTCAGATGACCTTAAACTGACGTGTGAATTTGGATTACATTAAATCAGTGTTTCCAAAGCTTGGGTCATCCTTTCTTTCATAAGGTGATTTTCCCAGACTAAATGGAGACATTTTTACATGGCAAACAGACTGCTTACACACACTCAGTTCATGTGACTTTTAAAGAAAGCATATAAATTATACCATCATAAACCCTTCTCTTTTCAGGTTTGTAACTGGAGTGTCATAAATATCAGACTTGATCATCTTTGGTTCATAATCCAGATGTCACTATCTTACAGCAAGAGCCAAAGGATTCTTAGAAAGGGTAGCAGCGCCCCCTGCTGGTTTCTTTTACAGGCTGAGTTTTCACAAGGTAAAAATCTGGGTATGAAGTCCTTTGATGCTAAAATTCCTCCTAGTTGAGAGAGGAAATGAGGTTTTGAATGAGACATTCTTCATTTCCTCGACAAGGCACACTGCAGCAAAGAGAGGCTCACGTTTCCTCCATTATTATTTCTAGCATTTAATAGGGCCAGCCACATTAGACTTGATGACATCTCGGTGGCATTGTTCCCTATTACTAATGGTGTATGACAAAACTATGAGGGGTTCAACGTGTCCCCTTCTATGTAATGCTCCCACTACAGGCAACAGATCAGCACCACTGGTGATCTTCGAGGTGGTCCCTCAGGAACCACAGTTGGACAAGGACAGCCCACTTGAGATGACAGACCCTGGTTCTGTGCCACTCAGCTTGCTATTCTGGAGTTTCATCTGCAGCAAGAAAGCCCTGATCAGCAGACACATTGTAGATTATCAATTCCAATATGAAAGCCCCTTCCAAACACCCAAACCATTTACTACCAAAGGAATCCCTATGGATTTAGAAAACTGAGTGATCTTTTGGGTGGCTAAGTATACCACAGTATCAATGCAGTCATTCATTACTCAACAAAAATATCATTGTATTCAACAAACATTTAGTGAGCACTTACATTGTCTTAGCACTGCGTAGGCATCAAAGATACAATGGACAGAAACAACAACAACAACAACATCAAAACCTACCCTTATAGAGCTTGTTGTGCAGGGGAGAAAACTGGCAACATACAAGTAATCCCCAAAATGAAAATATTACAACCTGTAACAAAGGACATAAAGGAAGTATTTATATACATACATACATAATCTAGGGGAGTAGAGACAGTTTCTCTGTGTAAGTGACATTAAAACTGACACCAAGAGGACAAATGCAAGTTACTGAGGATTGAGGCAGGAGGGAAGAGGGAAGCATTTCAGGCAGAGTAATAAGCATGTGAATAACTAACTGCCAGGCAGAGAGGGCCAAGTCATTGGATGTGAACCTATCAAGGGTATCCATGTCTTTATTACATGATTTCTATAAAACTGACACCTCCTCCCTACTTCTCCCTCCTAAAAAAGATCATAGAAGCCAGTGAACCCTTTCCAGCAACTGACCAAATTCCTACAGCAAACCAAGTCATCAGCTTCTATCTTGGAGAATGAGAGAACAGTGGCCAAGCCTTGTACACAGTGGGCATTCTTCCAGGTTTAAAATATACTACTGGGAATTCTGGATCCCACCAAGGTCTTTGCTTTGTCTTCACATACTTGTAGCTTC
Source organism: Hyaena hyaena (assembly GCF_003009895.1). NCBI lineage: Eukaryota > Metazoa > Chordata > Mammalia > Carnivora > Hyaenidae > Hyaena > Hyaena hyaena. The sequence goes on along the minus strand of NW_024081624.1, from coordinate 619,674 downwards.
TTGCACCATGTCCCAGCGCCAGAGTTTTCCCTTGTGTGGACAACATCTACTTACCTGGATCTCTCAACTTCCCAGACACTAGACATCCTTCCTGTACTTAATAGTGCTTTTCCACACTAAAAAGTCCCTGAATTTTACCCTGGTCTTCTTTGATGATGCCTCAGAAAGATGATCTACAACACTGTTATTTATTTATTTCTGATATTTTAACACTCATTCAGAACTCACAATGTGCCAAATGAGTTCTATGTGCTTCACAAATAGTAACTCATTGAATCCTCCTGATAATGCCATGAGGTGGTTATTAACATTATCTGCATGTTACAAAGGAAGAAATTGAAGAACCAAGAAGATGAGAAACTTTCCTGAAGTCACTCAGCCACTCAGCTGTAAGTAGTAGAACCACTTACTTAATCCATTTTTTAACATGATTGTAGAGTCTATGTCTCCGATGGGTAGAACAAAAATTCATGATGGACAAATACCAAAATTTTAGACAAATATAGGATCAGTATCACTGATTTTTCCTTCTGCCTCCTGCTCCTATGTGGCTTAAGCACTAATCCAGTCTTCGTTGAAATTTTTTGTTATTTTCTTTGTTGTGTATTTTTTGACATTAATTTTTATTTTCAAAAATACTGCATTAAAATTTTATTTATCTTGATAACTGTTGTTGGGTTTTAGGGGGAGGGTTTGTTTGTTTTGGTGCAATCAGGCAAGACAAGTGCCTTACATATCTTATCATAGGCCCAGCTCTGGTGGCACCAAACCTTATCCTTCTATCACCCACCCCAAACAGTGTACAACCTGAGTGACATATAATATTATTAGATGCAAACACAGCTTCAGGACAAGTCCTCCCTAGCCACCACTACCTCCCGATGAGACTGTGATCCTTAAGTCTCTCTCATACTCTTGAGCCACAACTATGCACAGCTGTAGTTTGCACATCCTACTGCACTGTGATTATTGCCTTCTACCTGCCTTTCTAGCCTGTGAGCTCTTTGAGGTCAGAGACTGAATCTCTTTCATCATGATAGGTATACACCCTTGTACAGTGTTGGTTTCATAGAAAACATTTAATAATTGTTTGTTGAATGAAAGTCACCTTGGCTCTTTTCCCACAATTAGTAAGTATTTCAAATAGCTAAGTGAGATTCTGCTTTTATCTGGTTTAGTTCCAACAATCCATATAGAATTATTACATACTGCATAATATATATTATAGTATATAATTATGACATTAGTCCCATAATCCATGTGCATCCATGTTAAAGGGCTAGTGACCTAGAATGACCTGTGGTATTATTCAGAAAAGAATATTTCAGAGCTACCTGGTCTCCTTGTTCACAATCCTCTAGCCCAAGGATAGCCCACTCTTGGCTCTTCAAGCTGCCTTTGCCCACTCACCATCTCCTTGGACTGCTGTGTAACAGAGGAAGGACATACCATGAGCACTGTTGGAGCAGAACCTACTTCTGGTTTTCCAAAGCACTGATTCTACTTCTCTTTCTACTTGACCAAAGTCCTGTCCACATGCTGGCCTGATGCTCTTGGCTGTCTCATTCCTGGCTTACAGACCCGGCTGCACCTCCAGTAGGAATGCCTGCACCCGTTTGGTTTCCTGATCTTACTTCCTGTCTTGTGGCCACAGTCCTGACATTGGCCTGAAGTCTCTAACCACAGGCTATAGCCAGCATCCCCTGTGTTCCAAGTCTTGGCATGGTGATTTATGGACTTCTCACATTTGAATTTAGTTTGGACCCCATCATCTCAATTGAGATTTCACTTCTTATTTGATGCCAGTAGAAAATGGTCTTTCCAAATTCTTAAGTCTCTAGAATTGTTCATCTGGCTCTACATCTAGAGATCTTTAAAGCAAAACTAAACAACTCAGCATCCAAAACCTCAGCTCCTGAATTTATCACCCACCTCAGAGTCAAACAACCCCACCCTAATGAAGTTTATTTCGCCAATAACTAGAGTTTTGCTTGGATTGATTTTGCTATAGCTGTTGGATCACTTAACTTCATAACTAGAAATTTTCTTCCTTTCCTTCAGGGTGCCCACTGTTTCTGAAGTTCCTCCTTCCCTCCTATCTCTATAAATATAATACCTTTGCTCAGTGTGTACAATTAAGACCAACTGACCAAAGAAGTGTGATAGGCAAGGTGCCCAGTTATGATGAAACAGCAACAACTGTCTCAAGTTGCTGCATCACCATTCAAAAACTTAAAAATAAAGTCTCAGCTGATACCAATCCAAACGTATCTTTCCAATTTAGTGAATGCCAAAATTAATTTACAAATACAGATCAAAACTGGAAGAAGAAAAGGAAGAGTTCAAGAAAGATGTAACATTCAAATTAATCTTGAGACTCTGGGAGAACAGCCAACTAATGAATTGCAAAATATAAGCCCATAAACATCCACAAAAGTATACAGGTAAAAATACTGTAGTTCCTTCATGGCATAATTCAGGCATTTGAAGGCAAGTATGTATCACGGCATTGATCCAAATCTCTCTCTTTATATAGAGTATGATTATGAAGCATTCATTATAAACAATGAAACTAATTTTCATTTTTTCCCGATAGAATTAGATTTCTTTATATATTCATCTTGGAAAACTTGGATAAACATGCAATGATAAAATTATTATTAGGTTATTATTTTATATAAAGAGTGAAACCTTGGATTGCAATTAACTTATTCTGTGAGTGTTCCACAAGACAAGCAAACATTTCTAATAAATTTTAACTTTATGAATGAGCAATGTCTTGCAATATGAGTAGTACGTAATGCTGAATACCACATGATCACAACTAAGCCAATGTTTCTCCTCTCTCTCTCTCTCTCTTTCTCTCTCGATGTGGGATTGTGGGTGCTCGTCTCCCATGCTCAGATGCTTGGTCTCAGGCCACAGTGTTTGGCAGAAGTCAGTGATTTTTCAGAATATTGGAAGGTGCCCACAATTGGCACTAGTGTATTTCTGGTCACTTCAAAGCACCTATGGGAAATCCTTTGCTTTCCCACACGAGTAAGCTTTGGAATGTTTTGCTTCATTCTAGGTCAGGCTGCCTGCAGATATAGACCCTTTCCTCTGCCGCCTATTGCCAGTTACATTAAATACAGTGTATGACAAGAGTTTATTAATACTGGGGGTGCCTGGGTGGCTCAGTCAGTATAGCATCCGACTTTGGCTCAGGTCATGATCTTGCAGTCCGTGGGTTCAAACCCTGCATCGGGCTCTGTGCTAATAGCTCAGAGCTGGGAGCCTGCTTCAGATTCTGTGTCTCCCTCTCTCTCTGCCCCTCCCCAGCTCATGCTCTGTCTCTCTATGTCTCAAAAATAAATGTTTAAAAATAAGAGTTTATTAATACTGTACTATAGTCAACATCTGTGTAAGTGTATACAAATGGCCCGCATGCAGAAAAGGTTGAAAAGAGAGGCAGTCAGAAAGAGATGGTTACAGTGGAAGTTAAGAAGGAAATCATCAAGAAGTATGAATGAGTATTGTTGAGAGTGCTGCTATGAACACTGGGGTTCATATGCCCCTATGCATCAGCACTCCTGCATCTTTTGGGTACATTCCTAGCAGTGCTATTGCTGGGTCATAGGGGAGTTCTGTTGTTAATTTCTTGAGGAAACTCCACACTATTTTCCAGAGGGGCTGTACCAGCTTACATTCCCACCAACAGTGTAGGAGGGTGCCCGTTTCTCCAAATCCTCGCAAGCCTCTAGAGAGTCTCCTGATTTGTTCATTTTAGCCACTTTGCCAGTGTGAGGTGGTATTTCAGTGTGGTTTTGATTTGTATTTCCCTGATGATGAAGGACGCTGAGCATCATTTCATGTGTCTGTTGGCCATCTGGATGTCCTCTTTGGAGAAGTGTCTGTTCATGTCTTCTGCCCATTTCTTCACTAGATTATTTGTTTTTTGGGTGTGGAGTTTGGTGAGTTCCTTATAGATTTTAGATACTAGCCCTTTATCTGATATACCATTTGCAACTATCTTTTCCCATTCCGTTAGTTGCCTATTAGTTTTATGGACTGTTTCCTTTGCCATGCAGAAGCTTTTATCTTGATGAGGTCTCAATAGTTCATTTTTGATCTTGATTCCCTTGCCTTTGGGGATGTGTCAAGTAAGAAGTTGCTGCGGTGGAGGTCAATGAGGTTGTTTCCTGCTTTCTTCTCTAGGATTTTGATGGTTTCTGGTCTCACGTTCAGGTCCTTTATCCATTTTGAGTTTATTTTGTGTGTATGGTGTGAGAAAATGATCTAGTTTCATTCTTCTGCATGTTGTTGTCCAGTTCTCCCAGCACCGTCTGTTAAAGAGTCTGTCTTTTTTCCATTGGATACTCTTTCCCACTTTGTCAAAGATTAGTTGGCCATACATTTGTGGGTCTAATTCCCAACTGACAAATGGATCAAGAAGATGTGGTTTATCACACTGAGATACCTCACACCAGTCAGAGTGGCTAAAATGAGCAAATCAGAGAACTCTAGATGCTGGCGAGGATGTGGAGAAACGGGCACCCTCCTACACTGTTGCTGGGAATGTAAACTGGGACAGCCCCTCTGGAAAACAGTGTGGAGGTTCCTCAGGAAACTAACAATAGAACTCCCCTATGACCCAGAAATAGCACCGCTAGGAATTTACCCAAGGGATACAGAAATCCTGAGACATAGGAGCACGTGTACCCCAATGTTCATAGCAGCACTCTCCACAATAGCTAAAACATGGAAAGAGCCTAAGTGTCCATCAACAGATGAATGGATCAAGAAGATGTGGTTTATCTATACCATGGAATACTACATGGCAATGAGAAACAATGAAATCTGGCCATGTGTAGCAACATGGATGGACCTTGAGGGTGTTATGCTGAGCGAAATAAGTCAGGCAGAGAAGGACAAATACCATATGTTTGCACGTATAGGAGGATTAGGAGGAACTTGACGGAGGAACAATGGGGAGAAGAAGGGCGGAAATGGTGGGGGAAAGGGAGAGAGGCAAACCATGAGAGACTCTTGAATGCTGACAAAAACTGAGGACTGATGGATGTGGGGGGGAGGGGGGGAGGGGCATGGAGGAGGACACTTGTGGGGATGAGCACTGAGCTTTATGGGGAAACTAATTTGACAATAAACTATTTGTAAAAAAATAAATTAATTAATTAAAAAAATAAATAAAAAAAAGATGTGGTTTATCTATACAATGGAATACTACATGGCAATGAAAAAGAATGAAATCGGGCCATTTGTACCAACATGGATGGAACTTGAGAGTGTTATGCTGAGCGAAATAAGTCAGGCAGATAGGGATAGATACCATATGTTTGCACGTATAGGTGGATTAGGAGGAACTTAAAGGGAGGAGAAGAAGGGTAAAAATAGTTGGGGAGAGGGAGGCAAACCATGAGAGACTCTTGAATGCTGAGAACAAACTGAGGGTCGATGGGGTGAGGGGAAGAGGGGTGATGGGCATGGAGGAGGGCACTTATTGGGATGAGCACTGGGTGTTATATGGAAACCAACTTGACAATAAACTATTTAAGAAAAAAATAAAATTTGAAAAATACAAAAAAAGGGAAGTATGAATGAGGTATGCAAGTGCTCAAAATTTCAACATTTAATAAATCTGTCAACCATTTTCACAATATTAAAGAAGAAAGAAGGGGGCTAGATGCAGCAAAAGGAGACATGAGAATATCAAAACAACAGCCACATGTTCTGGAAGATATAGAAAAGTTGTTTCTGGGGACACCTGGGTGGCTCAGTCAGTTGAGCGACTGACTTTAACTCAGGTCATGATCATGAGTTTGAGTCCCATGTCGGGCTCTGTGCGGATAGCTCAGAGCCTGGAGCCTGCTTCTGTGTCTCCCTCTCTCTCTGTCCCTCCCCCACTCTCTTTCTCTTTAAAGTAAATAAATATTTTAAAAATATTTTTTTAAAAAAGAAAAGTTGCTTTTGGTTTGGATAAATGAGAAGCAACTAGCAGGTGATACTGTGACTGAGAACTTTCTCTGCAAGAAGGTAAAGGCTCTGGAGCACCTGGGTGGTTCAGTCTGTTAAGCATCCAACTTTGGCTCAGGTCACGATCTCACGTTTCATGGGTTCAAGCCCCACGGTGGGCCTGGAGCCTGCTTCGGATTCTGTGTCTCCCTCTCTCTCTGACCCTCCCCTGCTCACACTGTCTCTCTCTCTCTCTCAGAAATAAATAAAACATTTTTTTAAAAAGCCTCTACGGTAATCGGAAGTTTGGGGTAAATTTTAAAAAAAGAAAGAAAGTAAAGGCTTTGTACACCAACCTTGTAAGTAAATGGGCAAGTACGTCAAAGGAAATTAAGAAGACTACAAGGCAAGCAGGGGATGCTTTAATTATTTTAAGAGGAGAAGTAGCTTCCATAGTGCTGTGAGGCATGGACAGGCTGCAAGTTTGGACACTAAGGCAACTGAGGCGTTCCATACCGAGTTCCAGAAGCTTATGGTTTTCAAGTGTTACCTGCTGGAGCAAGTTTTTAACTATGATGTGATTGGGGATTTTTTGGAAACAGATGCCAAAGAGGACCTACATTACAAAAGAAGACAATGCAATGCTCGGTCCCAAGCCCGTGAAAGACCATCTCACCCTCTTGTTTTGTGCAAGTGGGGATTTCAAAATCAAGCTCCTGCTCATGTATCATTCCAAGAATTCACAACCCTTCAAGAATTGCAAGGTGCAGAAGACCCAGTTAAACGTTATGTGGAGGTCCAACAGCAAGGCTTGGGTCACTTATATCTCATTCGTTGAGTGGATCAATGAGGTAGGTCTTCAGTCATACAGTGAAGAAATATCTTTTGGAAAAGAATCCACCACTCAAAGCCTTGCCAGTTATGAATAATGTTCCTGCTCATCCTCCAGGCCTTGAGGACAACTTACTGGAGGAATTTGAGTTCATTAAGGTCAAGGTCCTTCCTCCCATCACCACTCCAATCCTCCAGCCCATGGATCAGCAGGTCATTTCAAACTTTAAATAAGCTTTAAACCAAAGCACTATTTCAGTGATGCTTCAAAGTGAACAAAGGAACAAACCTTACCCTCCAAGAGTTTTGGAAAAATCATTTCCACATCATAAACTGCCTCAAGATCATTGATAAAACCTGGGATGGGGTCACCAAGAGAATTCTGCTTGGAGAATACTGTGGCCTGATTGTATTCTTGGACATGATTTAAAGGGGCTTGCTCATGAACAGGAGCTGCCAGTTGTCAAAGAAATTGTGTCCTTGGGGAACACCATGGGACGGCAAGTGAATGAGGATAACACTCAAGGGCTGGTGGGGGAACATGGCCAGGAGCTGACCACCAATGAATTGGTGGGTCTGCATTGTGAGCAACAGCAAGAGGTTCTGGAGGAGATCTCATCTGCAGGAAGAAGGAGAAAAAGGAGAAGGAATCCCTCACTTCAAATGAGAGTACGGAGATGTGTAAAATGTGGGAAACAGTTTTGTAGAAAAGCACCACTCAAATAAGGCTGTAACAGTGCATATGATGAATCTGTTTAATGACAATGCAATGTCACATTTCTGTGAAATCTTCAAAGAGAGGCAAAAGCAAGTATCATCAGATAGGTTCCTTGTTAAAGCTGCATGAAGAGAAAAAGATTCCATTGAGCCAATAGATAGCAGGGATTCTATTGGTGATAGTCAAAGTCATCCTATACTATAACCCTCCTCTGTTGTCTTCCTCACACCAGCCATGAAGATTTTCAAAGATAAGTGAGGGTTAATTTGTTTATTTTTCCTTATATTGTGTACTTTCTTTATTATTTCGTATTACAGTATTGTAATCTTTTTTATATGAATATTTTTGTGATGTAGAATGAATCATCCGAATTTCCATTATTTCTCACAAACCAAGGTTTTACTGCATGAGGGCTGCTGCAACAAAGTGCCACAGATTGGGTGGCTTGAAAAACAGAAATTTATTGTCTTACAGTTCTTGATGCTACAACAGCAAATTCATGGTGTTGGCAAAGTTGGTTCCTTTTCTAGACTATGAGGGAAGGATCTGTTCCAGGCCCCTCTTAGCTAGTAGAAAGCCGTCTTCTCTCTAGGTCTCTTCATGCCATCTTCTCTTTATGCATGTTTGTCTCTGTGTCCAAATTTCTCCTTTTTATAAGGAATCAGTCATATTGAATAAGAGCCACCAAAATGAACAAATCAGGAAACTCTAGATGCTGGCAAGGATGTGGAGAAACGGGCACCCTCCTACACTGTTGTGGGAATGTAAGCTGGTGCAGCCCCTCTGGAAAACAGTGTGGAGGTTCCTCAAAAAATTAACAATAGAACTCCCCTATGACCCAGCAATAGCACCATTAGGAATTTACCCAAGGGATACAGGAGTGCTGATGCATAGGGGCACATGAACCCCAATGTTCATAGCAGCACTTTCAACAATAACCAAATCATGGAAAGAGCCTAAGTGTCCATCAACTGATGAATGGATCAAGAATATGTGGTTTATCTATACAATGGAATACTACATGGCAATGAGAAAGAATGAAATCTGGCCATGTGTAGCAACATGGATGGAATTTGAGGGTGTTATGCTGAGTGAAATAAGTCAGGCAGAGAAGGACAGAAACCATATGTTTTCACTTATAAGTGAAACAGGAAAACTTAACAGAGGACCATGGGGGAGGGGAAGAGGAAAAAATAATTGGGGAAAGGGAGGGAGGCAAACCATGAGAGACTCTTGAATGCTGAGAACAAACTGAGGACTGATGGGGGTGGGAGAGAGGAGAAGGGGAGATGGGCATGGAGGAGGGCACTTGTTGGGATGAGCACTGGGTGTCATATGGAAACCAACTTGACAATAAACTATAAAAGAAAAATAAATAAAATAATAATTTTTTAAAATTGTTTAAAATGAATAAGAGCCACCATAATGACTTTGTTTGCCTTTATAAAAACCCTGTCTCCAAATAAGGTCACATTCCGGGGTATTCAAGGCTAGGATTCCCACATAACGTTTTAGGCACTAGAGGTCACAATTCACTACATACAATGTTCATATTTTTATACCTTAGTTCACTTTAGGAAGGATTTAAAATTACCAAGTACATATATTAACAGGAAAAGTAAATTTAGAAAATACATTGGCCAGCTTTTCCCATTCTCCTGAGGCTTCCAGAAGAGATGCTTCCCATGGTGATGAGGACCAGCCCCTTAGAGAAGAACAAAGAAGCAGGACAACTTCCTTTGTTTCTTTTGGTCATGATTTTCTGAAGTCAGGGTGAATTTTAAGTCATGGAGGGCATAGAAAAGTTTAAACATGAATATTTTATTCTCAAGTTCATTAAGCTCTAGGATTTAAATGGTACAGTTTGTCATTTGCTGAAAGAGCAATCCACCCCCACCTACATCACAGCCAATATTTGTTCCTAATCCTATTTTTACGTCACCAGTCAGAACTTGCTACATAATTTGTGAGGCTCAGTGCAAAATGAAAATGTGGAGTGCTTGGGAGTGTGGGGACAAAAAGGGTGAAGAGAAGTGATAGACACAGGCTTCTGTTATATAATGAATAAGCCACGGATATAAAAGGAACAGTGCAGGAAAAAAAAAAGAAATTTTGGGTCCTTTATTCAAAAATTTTTATGAATTTTAAGATTGCAACATCAGAACATTAAATCAAGTACGGAGGCCTTCTTAGCAGAGCTCTGTGCAATCACACAACTTACATACGCATGAAGCCATCCCTGATTAGAGTGTATTTGCAGCAATCATACTAAATACACATTTTGCAATGGCAAAAATATTGTTAAATTTACTTCAGTGAAAGTTTTAGTGGAGGGTGCAGGGCACAAGTGACAGACCTCCACAGTAACCTACGAAGCAAAGAAACTATTATAATTAGTCAAAGTTTTGGACTGGTAGGAAAACTAGATTTCAGTTACTTACCCACAGTTTATTTCTTGCTCATTGCACTGTCAGAGGCTGGTCAATCAACAGTTATGTGAGGCTTTCTCTGAGCAGCCCAGAAGCCTTCCATCTTGCAACTGCACCACCTTAGTGTTCTTTGCTTCCAGTCACAAGGAGTAAAGAGAGAGTAGGGAAAGCCTACTCTCTTCATTTTTCAGACCAGAAGTGATGTATTATCTTTGTTCATGTTCTCACTGACTAGAACTCAATCCAATATTCCCAACCTAACCTCATATAGGCTGGGAAATATAGTTTCTTTGTACGTTCAGGAAAAGGCAATGAATTGGTCAACACCTAGCTTAACTCTGCCACAGAAACTCTGAGCTTCCACAGAAATAAATCCACCAACTAAACATTAATAAGCATCAACTAGATCCAATTAGCCTATAATAAATCCATCACTAAACATTAATAAGCGTTAACTAGGTCCAATAAGCATAGGACCTTGTTGGAATTTGAGAAAAGGTTAGAGAAAATATTTCAGTACCTTCCCTTAGAAGGCTTACTGCTCTTTTTTTGTGGAGATAAGACACACAAACACCAGGAAGATCAGTATCAAAAGAAGTAACTATATCATTGTGCAATCTGGAAAACTTCATGCAGGAACTTGTATTTGAGGAAAAAATGGAAATAAACAAAGATTACCCAAATGAGGACAAGCAAAGGTTTTTTATTCCAAGCTTGCTATAGAAAGGGAGACAGCCACCATCTCTTGGAGTCGTCAGAGACTCAGAAGCAGACAAAGGAGTGGGAAAGCTTTACAGTGAAGAAAAGAGAAGGCTTTAGAGCCCTGACTAGAAGCAGTGGCATGGGGAAGCTGTAGGTAAGCTAACTAAAAGTGATGCATCCTGTATGATTGGATAAGTCTTTCTCCAGTTGTTTCTAAGTTAGAAGTGGGGACAAAATCAGGGGAATTATTAATCAAGTCCTAGATTCGGGGCCCATTGGTCACAGGGTATTATTGTTTGGCTTCCTAGACTGCTTGTTAAAAGCAGTGGTCTGAGTTCCTACAAGTCTGAGTTGTGGATAGTATGTTGGCTTCCTGGACTGGTTGCTACAGACTGTGAGTCAGAGTTCTATTTGTATATATGGTCTAGCAACTATCTCTTTGTGTTCTTCAGTCTCTCAAAGGCTTTGGAAAAGGAAGGACAGTCCACAAATAGGAATGTCATGAACAGAGAGTATTTTTTACAAAGAAGATGAAAGAAACAGATCAGCATAGAGTTGATATTTCATGTTCATTCATTCAGTTATCCATTCAGCTAATTAACAGATTCATGGAATATCGACTCCCTGACGTTCTTGGTGCCTGGTGATAAGAAAGAGGGAGACATAATCTGCAAACAGTTTATGGCCTGTCTCAACAAGGGTCCTGCTCATGCCCTATAGAAAACAATCTGAGTGGCTATTTTCTCAATTTTCCCAAATGAGACATAACTAGTACCATGCATGGAAAGGAGGGAGGGAGTTCATTACATACAGTGGGTACCTTAGGGTATTCAAGGTTAAATCTCACCTGGAGATTAAGAAAGGATAGAAAGAAAAGATGAACATGTAAACAAATAAGTGCAATAAAATATTATTAATAGGTTTTCCCTACTTGATCTACTACTGCTACTCAAGAATTTCATACTGCCTATCAACCATCACCACCTAGATGCAGCCATTAATGTCTAGCCAAAGACAAAAGAAGTCAGAGTCAGTCTCCCTTAACTTTGTGTGAGCCTGATGGTTGATTTGTTCGTACCCTTCAACATCATTGTATTCATATACAGTATTGATTCAGTAGTTTTCAAACCCTGATTCCAATAGCTAGGTTAACTATCCTTCCCTAAAGTTGCCAGGAGGATGATTGTATGAGACCAATTCCCTCTTCATCCCTATAAGCTGACAGTCCTGAACAGGCTGATTGTGTACCAAATCATAGCTCCCAAATGGATATCATGAAATCCATCTTTTTACACTCTAATCATTTGGAAAACAGTGTGTGTTTGTATGAATGTCTGAGAAGAATTTGGGATTTATGAAACTGAACATGCTATTTTGAACATTTATGTTCATTATGTATATGGTCCCAAAAGGCAATGCTAGCTGCTCCATCCTGTCTTCCTAGCTGAGAAATTACGGGGCTCATAGAATGTTCAATGAGGGACACAAAGGAATGAGGGGCTTCTATTGAAGCTTCAAGAATGATTTTCCAAAAGCAATAACTAAGGTAAGAAGAAATGTAAGAGATACTGGGACAGATAAGGTTAGAAAAGGCGTTCCAGAAGACCAGCTTGATAAGCCCAGATGAATAAAATAGCATGAAACTTTCCAGAATGACAAATGTTCCAGGTCGCCCAGAGGAGAGGAAGCTAGAGAAGTAAGCAAGGGCCATATCCTCAGGCACTTTGTAAGTCTGTTGAGGTGTGAGGCATTTATCTTAAAGGCAAAGGTAGGGCCTTTAAAAAGGTTTTAAGAATGGATTGGGGCGCCTGGGTAGCTTAGTCGGTTAAGCGTCCGACTTTCGCTTAGGTCATGATCTTGCGGTTTGTGGGTTCAAGCCCCATGTTGGGCTCTGTGCTGACTGCCAGCTCAGAGCCTGGAGCCTGTTTCAGTCTGTGACTCCCTCTCTCTCTGACCCTCCCCTGCTCACACTGTCTCTCTCTCTCCTAG
>NW_024081624.1:603892-605940 GCF_003009895.1 Hyaena hyaena | reverse complement strand
TTGATCCATTCGTCCGTGGATGGACACTTAGGCTCTTTCCATGTTTTGGCTATTGTTGAGAGTGCTGCTAGGAACATTGGGGTACATGTGCTCCTATGCATCAGCATTTCTGTATCCCTTGGGTAAATTCCTAGCAGTGTTGTTGCTGGGTCATAGGGGAGTTCTACTGTTAGTTTCCTGAGGAACCTCCACACTGTTTTCCAGAGGGGCTGTCCCAGTTTACATTCCCACCAACAGTGTAGGAGGGTGCCCGTTTCTCCACATCCTCGCCAGCATCTAGAGTTCTCTGATTTGCTCATTTTAGCCACTTTGACTGGCATGAGGTGGTATCTCAGTGTGGTTTTGATTTGTATTTCCCTGATGAGGAGGGACGCTGAGCATCGTTTCATGTGTCTGTTGGCCATCTGGATGTCCTCTTTGGAGAAGTGTCTGTTCATATCTTCTGCCCATTTCTTCACTGGGTTGTTTGTTTTTCGGGTGTGAAGTTTGGTGACTTCCTTATAGATTTTGGATATTAACTCTTTATCTGATATGTCATTTGCAACTATCTTCTCCCATTCCATTGGTTGCCTATTAGTTTTGTGGATTGTTTCCTTTGCCATGCAGAAGCTTTTAATCTTGATGAGGTCCCAATAGTTTATTTTTGCTCTTGATTCCCTTGCTTTTGGGGATGTGTCAAGTAAGAAGTTGCGGCGGTGGAGGTCAAGGAGGTTGTTTCCTGCTTTCTCCTCTAGGGTTTTGATGGTTTCTGGTCTCACACTCAGGTCCTCTATCCATTTTAAGCTTATTTTTGTGTATGGTATGAGAAAATGATCTAGTTTCATTCTTCTGCATGTTGTTGTCCAGTTCTCCCAGCACCATCTGTTAAAGAGGCTGTCTTTTTTCCATTTCCTACTTTGTCAAAGATTTGTTGGTCATACATTTGTGGGTCCAATTCTGAGTTCTCTATTCTATTCCATTGGTCTATGTGTCTGTTTTTGTGCCAATACCATACTGTCTTGAGGATGACAGCTTTGTAGTAGAGGCTAAAGTCTGGGATTGTGATGACTCCCGTTTTGGTTTTCTTCTTCAATATTACTTTGGCTATTACTTTGGGGTCTTTTGTGGTTCCATACAAATTTTATGATAGTTTGTTCTTGTATGAACAAACTATTTGAACTGTCCTTTGAACTGGTTGTAACATCTTACTGGTTCTTCATTAATTAAAGAATTAAATAAAACTTCTGATACATGTTAATTTTATATCTATATGAGTATCATTATTATACCCTTCTTTTTAAAAAGTACAAATATAACAATAATTTAGCAATATCTATCAAAATTTCAAAGTACCTTTCCTTTGAGCAGGAATTTATCCTATAGATATATTTTTAAATGTTGAAAATGCCATTTGGCAAAGAAGAAGTCGAACTTTCCCTCTTCGCAGATGACATGATACTCTACATAGATAACCCGACAGACTCCACCAGAAGCCTACTAGAACTGATCCAAGCATTCAGCCAAGTTGCAGGGTACAAAATCAACGTACAGAAATCGGTTGCATTTTTATACATCAACAATGAAGCAACAGAAAGAGAAATCAAGAAACTGATCCCATTCACAATTGCACAAAAAACCATAAAATACCTCGGAATAAACCTAACCAAGGATACAAGAGATCTGTATGATGAAAACTATAAAAACTTATGAAGAAAATTGAAGAAGACCCAAAGAAATGGAAAAACATTCCATGCTCATGGATAGGAAGAATAAATATAGTTAAGATGTCATTACTACCCAAAGCAATCTACACATTCAATGCAATTCCAATCAAAATTGCACCAGCATACTTCTCAAAACTAGAACAAACTATCCAAAAATTTGTATGGAACCACAAAAGACCCCGAATAGCCAAAGTAATACTGAAAAATAAAACCAAAACGGGAGGTATCACCATCCCAGACTTTAGCCTCTACTACAAAGCTGTCATCCTCAAGACAGTATGGTATTGGCACAAAAACAGACACATAGACCAATGGAACAGAATTGAGAACTCAGAAGTGGACCCA